>NC_051189.1:78547035-78850066 GCF_015220075.1 Falco rusticolus
ATAGTTCCTCAGTAACCTTAAAATGCATTAATTAAAAACAATAAAAAAAGGGAAAGAGGGAAGGCAGGAAACAGTATTTTGTTAAACTCTTCTGTAATAATAGTCTCTCAGAGCTTTCTTAGCAGTCATTCATTTTCATTAAACGATACAAGTATGGATAATTATTTCAGCCAGTGGGTTGTTTGTAGAAAAAGAGAATAAAGACCTCCACTGAAACTTTGGTCAGGCTGGGTACTTGGATGGAAATTAATGTATTTGATCTCCAGCCCTCTTGTTCTTGCTGAATATGGATGGAATTGTTTAGCTAAAAGCTAAAAGAAAAACAGTGTGAACTGGAAATCCTGCAGTGTCTCCAACTTTTAGTTACTCATCAGTCTCTGGGGCTCTGGTCCATACAGTTTGAAGGCACCACAAATGCAAAACAGTAGAGTAACAGTAGAGTAAGGAATGGAGCTTTGAACCTTGAATTCTTTCTATTCTACTTCTGTAAGAAAGAACCTACTCATTTCCTTCTGCCAAGACATTTTCCTCTGTTTCTCATAGAGAGTGAAAATGCAGAAATAAGTATTTTTAAAAGTAAACCAAGCAGTACACAGAAGAACTCTCCTGGTTATCAGCTCCTACTGTGACTTTCTCAGAAGGCCTACCTTCTCTGTCCTTACTTTCTTAAAATCTATGCTGTTTTGAGTAAGCACTGTTGAGATTTTGTGGTTTTTCTTTAGCAAACCTTCACCTAATTAATGAATAAAGCTCATACAACCACTCAGTTTAAACTAAGTTAACATAGTTAATCACTTAATACAGTAATTCATTAATATCTCTGCCTAAAAAGAAATCCCATAGTGATTGAGATGATTTATCCAAGTGAAATCCCTCCTTTCAGGTTGAAAAAAGATACTCAGTACAGTTAGGTCTTCCAAGTGAAAGGATATGAAAAACATATGGCAATAATATGGAAATTTGTGGTCATTACAATGGGCTAGCTCCATGATAGGGATGAAATGACAGTACCAAAAATGAGGTGCTACCAAAATATTAATGGTACTTTTCATTGTAATTAGGCCAATGATCTTTCATGAGGAACCAGCTTGCACAATTTAATTACAAACTTTTGTCAAGTATCTGCAGCTAGGGATGTGACTGTACATCATCAAGACAAAGGCCTGACTTGCACACTGCAACTTGTTTAACAATTATTCACTTAGAACATGTGTCTTTGTATGATGCAGATGGTGAAGTCTGACTAATGTAGAAATTGGTAGTAGTGAAATAGCAACAGTCATTCAAAATGCAAAGTGAAAAAGAAAAAATTATCCTGCAAACCATGTTGCAGATTTAGAAAAATGTTCAAAAGTGGGGGTTTATCAGCTAGTTAGGAAGACTGGAAATAAAGGAAGAGAAATAAAGCAACAGAGAGAACATTAGAGAGAAAAAAACATTTATTCAGTTACATTATTGATGTGGGAACTAGAAGCAGAAAAGTTTGAATCACACTTTGTCCTTCTTAGGAATGCTGGAAATAACACAGTAAGTGCTTATTGCACTGAACTGGTGAAAATTGAACATTTTCTTCAGAACTGCGATTTCACCTTTGTCAGCTACTGAATATACCAAGAGACTGAATTAACCCAAGATAACCTTGTGTAGGTGGGAAAAATCCAAATAAGCGGATACTAGGTTTCCCTTGCAACTGGAAGGTGAGTTGATACCTTCCTACTGTCCTGAAAAGGGCATAATTCTGACCTCATGACTCATGATAGTTTCAGAGGTGCCACTGTTTTATTCACCTTTGCCCACTGGTTTTATTATCCAAAGGGGCAATCTAAGAAATAAAGTGTGCTGAATTTGGATGCTCTGTGTAAGGATCCTGTATAAAACACCTCAGTTGCTGTAAAGTCCATACATAACACTTCAGCATAAACTAGTAAAACTGTATCAAAGTCCATGCATCAGAAGACCTGAGGCCAAAGATGTCTTAAGTGATAGCTATTATTTCTTTGGTAGAGGTGACTTGTCTCATAGACCTTGCTCTACTTTGAAACATTGACCTCATTCAGGACTGTCAGTGTATGGACTTGTTCTTATCACAAGTTGAGATACTATCATTTCTATGCAATATATAAGAGGTAAAAGCATGGGCTGGTCACTACATTTACTGCTGGTACCTACGCAAAGTTTTAGTCTGCTGTAAGAATCACTGTCCAAATAGGATTTGTGCAAAAGCATTGATTGCATCCTGTGAAATGCAATGGGAGAAGTGGACATGTGTATTGTTCTGGTGCTTTGTAACCCATCTAGAGGAGGCAAGGAAGGGGGAGAGGCTGCTTATCTGCCACATAAGGTTGCATCAGCAGGATTCTTTTCCAAAACAAGCTATCTCTTTCCAAAAATAACTGCTCACATCAAATAAAGCAATATAATCAGAGATGATCCTATGGGAAGAAAAAAAAAAAAAAAGACAAAAGATAAACTCTTGATTTCAGGACAGGGCTTAAGTTCTACGGAAAGGACCTTATAGATGAAACTAATGTAACCATTCATTATAATCTTGCCACATCCTGACAAAAGCTACCACTTTCCCAATGTACCTTCCCTGTGACAACTGAGTAAAGATTGGACATCTTGCAGAATGAAGAGTTTATAAAGTGTGGAAAATATTAATTGCTATTCTTTATGACTTCTTAACAGAAAAACTTAAAAAACTATGTCCTTTTGCATTACTTGATCTTTGAGAACATACAAGTAGCAGGGTCAGCAAATTATGCCACATCTGCTTGCTCCAGGCAACATGTGAAATATCTCCTTGACAGCTTAGCAGCTCACTGGCTGCAGAGCCAGGCTGACCAAACCAAACTCACAGATCCAGGACAGATGATTTTTCTGTAGGCAACAGTGATCCATGTGCTGTGGCCAGAAGCAAACCTTTAATAGCGAGGGCAGCCCTAATGAAATACGAACTGGGAGACAGGTCAGACACCACAGAAAACAGTTTGTGATCCTTCCCAAATATGCATTTATTTTGCAAATGTCTGTAGTGTCAATACAGCTTTGAAAATTAGGAAGAGGGGTTCTGTTAACAAAATGGTAGCCACAGCAGATCCACCATAAAAGCCACACTATATCCCTTGATGATGGATTTGCTTTGCCTTTGTAGAATCTCCTGGAGATTGTTCTGGGAATGAGACCACAATAGTGCAAAGGATTTGAGAAGCTCTCTTAGTACATCTCCATATTCTGTACCCCTGCCAAGAAAAGGGGGGCAGTTGAAGATGTGTTAATTTTACATATCTATAATGAAGCCATGTCCAGTTAGCCATTAAAAGGATCTGTGTCATTTCCCATGGAATTACTTTTTTTTGCTGATTGAAAGAGGAAAGTATTCCTTGTGGAACTTCTACGTCAAGTCTACAATAACCAAGTTTCCATTTTATTACTGCTTTTTATAACACAAAGGAGTCACAGTAGAGTGTATGACAATGCCATGTAATAAAAAGTGTAGAAATACAATTTCTCCCTAGTTCTATTGTAAAGTATGATTAACAGCAAATAATGGATGGTATCATTCTTCATTTGGCATTGGCATTCTAATTATCAAAGGCCAAGCAATAAAATGTTATGGCTTGATTTTAACTTAAAGAACTTAATTTAGGCATGGACTGTAAAAATAAAGGCTAAGGCTTGCATGAAAAAAATGTAGGTGAAGGTTTCATACTGCTGTATGGACATGTAAATTCATTATGAAAATATTTGCCTGTGATGGTATTCAGCTGGGAAAGGAACCGGGGTGGTCGGCAAATAAAATACTTTATAACAGGAGGTCATAGACTGAAAAGAGAGAAAATTACTTGACTATATGAGAAATATTAAGTAGCCTTTGGAGATGTCCTCTAGAAAAAAAAATGAAAATCAAACCCATAATATAGGCTAGTTTGTGGATTTTACTTTTTCCTTAAATTGTTCCTCATTACCAGAGATATTTATAAGAAAAAAAAAATCTTTGTCTACTTTAAATTTGTCTCTGCCTGTTCTCAATAACAAGAAAGATGTCTAAAATCTCCTCTATTTGTTTTTTTAGAGCAAAATGCCTTGTGAATTATTGTACCAATTCTGTAATAATTAACATAGATGAAGATCTTTACAACTATCAGCAGCCCTACTGAAATCTGTGGTACTGTCAGTGTTCAACATTATTTGAGTTGCAGAGAATATTTTTTACTAGACCACCTGATGTTGCTAGAAAATTCTAACTTGCTTTTCGGTTGCTTAAGATGTCTTTCTAGTTTCAGAGGGGAGATCGTGTCTCATAGCTTCCTTGCAGCTGCAACAGCACTGTTCCTTTAGACATATTTGCATAAGTGATTGAAAGCCTGAATCTTAATAGAAAAATGATGCCTGAATGTCTCTGCACCACCACTACAGATGTAGTACCACTTGCATTTTTTAAGCATAATTTTTTTAAACAGCTTTGGAATTCTCTTCTCTGCCCTATTTCTATATTATCTCTTCATGTACAGAGCTATAAATTTGCATGAATCACATAATGAACCTGAATTAGTAAACAACACAAATGAAAAATAACCTCGATAGAAAAATACTTTTTTTATTTTTAAATCAGCTGTGGTTCCTATTCTGGTATATCTACTAACACAACTGAGTAGGTAGCATGATGACATGAATAGGTGGGGAGAAGCAAAGGTTAAGATTGCTAAAGTTGACACCATTATGGAACGAATGGCTCATGAATTTCTATCCTGGGATTTACCTATGTCTCAAAGAAGCCCCCTCTTTTCTGCTTAGCGGCACATGCCATCATGCTTTTAGGTATGAATATAAGTCTCATCCAACTGAAAACACAACAAAACTCTTGATTATCCCAGTTGGAATTCCTTCAGAAAATCAGGATTAATACCTCTTGACTCTTTCAATGACTGTACCGGGATTTTTAAGAGTAAAGTGACGAAATTGTGATTTAGGGATAGATTTTGTGTGTACATATGTGTGTGGGGTAGTAAGAAATGTGTAGCCCTATGTTATAGATTACCTAATGCAGAACCTGCCAAGACCATGATGGGAAATGGCTGTGTTACTGTACAGCCTACCTTTATCCAAGTGCAATTGAACCTTGATTTCCCATAAGTAAAAACATATACTTCCCACCATATAGTGTCTCTTCATACCGTTCAGGGGCATTTGTTCCCAGCTGACTCAAAGATTACAAACTGTTGAATCACCATTCAGTCTTCCATTTAAAAAAAAGTAATCTGTGAAAAGCTGCCATATGACTAGGCCATGTCTTGCTTTTTTCTATAAAGACTTCAGATATTGTAAAGTAAAATGTAGCTCTGGAATCAATTGATTAAATAAGAAATCATGTTTTTAATGATGTAGTAAAACTGCTTATTACAGAACAGCTTTATTTTCTGAAGAAAGTAGTGAAAAAAATTATCTGTCATACAGACAAAGACCAATTTCATAAACAATCAGAAGTAAAATATACACACATGCACACACACAGTCCTCAAGGGCAGTGAAATATTTGCCAGCACTCTAAATTGTTTCTAAGTGAGGGACAGGTTCCTTTGGTGATATAAATCAGTGCAGCTCTACTGGTTTCGTGAACTACACTGATTTAAGTTACACCAAAAATCTGGCCTTCTGACAGTTTCTCTGGAGTTATTCCTGGCACTGAAATGCATTTTTAAAGTTCAAATAAAGACACATCCTGTGCTCTTATGTCAAGAGCTACCATAATAGGGTATTATGAATAAAGTGACATCTAATAGACAATAATACATTCTGGGAATGATACCCTGTCCCATTTATTCAGCCAGAGGTATAAGCTGTTTTCTGACAGTCTGTTTTTAACTGTTTGCCCTGATCTAAACTGAGAGTTAGCAACTTCTAATTTATCATGCTAAGAAGCTTATGAGATACCTCACAGATTTTTGGCTGGTATAGAGCATAGTAATTATTATTATTATCTAAATGAGCAAATCCTAGAGTCTGCATTTTATTTTCTAAGGTCACAATTATTTTGTGTTTGCACTAGTTGTTATTAAACCTCCCCTATTCAATCAGTTACTTGTGTTCCAGTCTTTTATCTACCTTAGCACAGTAGATTTCAAAACTTTTGATTTGTTGATTAAAAAAAAGAAAAAAAGAAAAAAAAGAAAAAAAATAGGAAAGAAAAAAAAAAAAAAAAGAGAGTCCCAGACTCCACAAAGCTCTTTGGAAACTTTTCACATGCACATTGCTGTGTAACACCTATGATTTTACTTTTCTATGACTGTCTTTCTTAATTTAGAATTGTCATTCAGGCATTTTCAGACTACTGACTGGAAATCATGCCTCTTGTTTTCTTAATTTCTGAGTACTATGTAACTGTTCAAGCATAACACATGAAAAAGCCAAGGGAGTTGTGACCACTCAATTCATCATGTCCCTTTTTGTCAAGCAGGTGTAGTACTAGGTGTTGTTCTGCTTACCAAAGCTCGTGTAGTAGCTGTGAGTGTTCCTCATCATCACATTGCACCCTTTCAAAAATTAGGGGGTCATGAAATATCACTCATACTTTAAATACCTGCTGTCAAGTCATTAACCATCAAATCAATGTTCCCCTTGAACAGAAAACTGTGCTGTCAGTCTTTCACAAGGAGATGTGAATAGAATGTTCTTGCAACTGATGCTATTATGTTTGAGGGGGGGAAATGAGAGTGTGGAATAAGTTATCCACATAACATATAAACTTATAAATGAAATGCAGTGAATGTGAATCTATATGCAATATCTGATATAGTAATGAGCAATCAATTTACCTCATCTACAGAACACTGCTTAATTGAAAAATCAAGCCCATTAAAACTCCCAAAAATTAGCTGCTTTCTTCCGAGCTGTCCGAGGCTCAGACAGCTGTAAGATGTTGTCCGTCTATTCACATACAACCACATTTCAAGTTACAATTTTTGGCACACATAATTAGTTTCTAAGTATCACCACAGAAATCTAAGCATTCAAGGAACAACAGGTAACATCTTCTCTTAGAAGAGTTGTAGGTAACAAAGGCAGGCTAATATTAGGCTTGGCCAACAGACCTTAAGCTAGGATCCAAAATATATTAATATATCCACAGTGGTCTGACAGCCCCAAATTTCTGGTCAGATGATTATTGCCTTCTCTCACAATAAGGATGTTCAGCTCTCCCTCAGAAGTCCCTGGATATACTGCACATCAGGATGGCCTCCTGAGCAAAAAAAGACATATGAGGAACGAAATTCAAATCCCACAAGGCATAACCAAAGGATATGCAAACCATTTTTTTCAAGGTTTTGATTTTTTAATATTTTTTTAATATAGAAAATGTCAAACAAGAGAGCAAATTGTGATGAAATCAGGCAATCACAGGGATATAACAAAGTCACTCCACACATAATTTAATCTCAGATTTAAACATCTCTCTCTGTTCTTGGTTCTCTTGAACTGGAACCATGGTCTTCAGAGATAAACACAGGGAAGGAGAAAAACCCCACAACTTGACCTAAATATATTCATGGATTTTGACTTAATTTATGCTCAAGTTTATTAACTGACACTTGCAAAAATAAGCACAAATAAAATTACAGTGTTTTGTGAGCTTCCTATTTTCAATGCAATCCTGTTCTTAACATTGTATCGGTCACTATAATAAAATGCATACTCCTTGACCCCAAACTGGTCTGGTATACTGAAGAAAGGAGTATTATCCTGTGCTATCTTATTAGTCTAAATAATGAGCAATGCAGAACCTATTACTGGTGGGGGGAAAGCACCAGCCCTTGGGAAGAGCTGTGATGAATCTCTCTAGTTTGCTATCCACAGAGAATAACATGTGTGCTTGCCTGGTTAATCTACCTTCCTGCCCCTGAAATCATATTCTTCTCCTAATTCACCACCCAGGTCATTGCACTGGTCTCCTAGAACAAAAATAAGAGATACAATATGCTGTGAATATTATCCCCATCTCTGCTTAGTTAACATCTTTTTTCCAAAGGGGAAAAAGCCAGTATTTTATTAATTTTGTGCCAAATTGTCTTCTAAAATTGTGTAGTTTTTCCCACCTCAGAGGTCAGAGCCACTTGATCTCTCATTTCCAGGAATCCATCCTTTGATGTGCAAAAAAATCTGGCCAAGAATTTCACAAGGGTCCCACCTCAAAGCACAGTAAATGGCCTGATTTCAGAAAATGCTGATCGGACTCTGTTTAAAGGTTGATAACTTCTGAAATATTTCAAATTAGATATCCCATAATTTACAGACTTCAGAATCACTAATTGCCATGATCATTAACCCCCATCAATGGCTTCCAGCCTCCTTTCAAAGTATTGAAAATAGGGTTCGGTGCTTACCCTAGCAAATTTAGTTACTGTGAATTTTTTCCCTCCTCATCTGGTAGCTGAATGTAGAAAATCTTGCCTATTTGAAATGCTATCTGAAGTATTATATGCATTGTAAATCTAAAGTACCTACTGTTTTGAGCTTAATTTTTTAACTGTGTAAAAGGAAGAAGTCTGGTTTACTAAACACAGGACAAAAGCAGAGAAATTTGGGGATTTCCCTGGTGAAAAGTCTGGGCCATAAAGCTGGTTAATAGTACAAAACTTGTATTTTCAGAAATTCCAATATCACTGTGATTTCGGTATGTGTAAAAATGCTTCTAATTTTATTAAGCAAAAGCTTTTATGCATATTTCATAAAAAAAAATTGTAACAGTCTGCTACAGAAGTCTAGTGTCCTTTCTAACAACATTTTTAAAACAAAACCATAATTACAATGTAGTTTCCCCTCTGCCCTTGTTACCCAGGCTGAATTGTGCCACCTTTGTTCACTCAGTGCAGTGTGAACCTCATTTGGTGAACTGAGTCATTGACTGAGACTAACCATTGGCCATTACTTTCCATTAATAATTAGTAGAATTGAAAATAACAATCTTTAAGTCCTAGGTACATATATGGAATGAGATGTGAATCTCAATAGGCTGGCTTCTGGTGAAAGACAGAAGAGTGATTTGCTCTAGGAATAAATGAAATACTGTTCTGTTCTTCCACACTGCCTTCACCATGTCTGTATCTTGTGTGAACTTTAATCAGGCAGATGCAGACAATATACGGTCTATTAAGAAAAAACATGAAGAAATATATTTTCTATAAGCATTATCATGTTAACTGGGCATCACTTTTTTTTTTTTTCCTTTTAATTTGTGTGGCTACAAGATAACATTTTGACAGACTTGCATACCATGTATCAACCTGTCTTGAGACCAGGGAAACAGCAAAGAAAGACACAAGGTCTGGCTTAATTACAACTAGTTGAGGATTTAAAAAAATTAATTGATTTTTGTCAGAAATCACTAATTTGAGGAAATTAATGTAAATTTTTAGATATATTTCACCAATTTATGCTAAGTGTAGAAAAAGCAGAGTTTCTGGAAAGCTCGCTGATTCCTTGTAAACTTGCCTAAAACATTGTGAAAGAGCTTGCATTTTCAGATTGGAGTTTCCAGAGCAATTTACCATGTAGCCTATTTCTGAAGCTTCCCAGACTTTTTACAACAAAGTCAGTCCTTCTCTGAGAACAACTATTACATTTACATCCTCACTAAGAACCATGATTGTGTGACTCAATAATCCCAGTAATATAAGGATTGGACTGAAGGACATGAACTAGGATTTGCTAATTCCTGTCCTTTTTAGTCAATCTTCTCATTGAGTTATCATTTTGTTTTTGTCCAGACCAGCCAAATAGCAGTTGTTAGTCTTTCTCTCTTTATTTCAGCATTTCCAAAACAGAGTTAAGAATGTGATTTTATTCAGCAAATGTGACTTTTAAAGATGCATTTGCAATTTTTACTTAAAAGCTGGGATTCTAGGCACATGATACTCAGAGAAATTTAAATTTAATGGCATGCTACCAATTTGTAAATTTGTACTTGTAAATGGCTCAAACACAGTCTTTGTGGTTCAATACAAATCTTAAATTGCCTCTTCTCAGAGGATAAACACTAGATATCCAAAGAGAATATTGCTTATGACTCTTAGGTATGTCTCTTGGAAGTCTGCTTTCGTATAGCATTTATTTAACAAAAAGAAAAGGATGCTTCCATATGTCCTTTAAAAATCAGGGGTTTGTGCTTTCATAATTGTTAAGCACCTCTAAGTAGGTAAAAAAATATGTTCTTGAAAAGGTTTAAGTGGCTACTTACCATTTAGAAATAACAACAAAATTAGGCCAAGTCATATTTTTGAACAATCAAAGAAAATAGTGTTACCTAGAAATGGTTTAAAGCAAAAGTAAATTAAACACAGGAATGAAGCTGATAGTCATTGTTAGCTTTGTTTCTTCTGTAGGGTTTATTTTGCCTCAGAGTGAGGATAAATGTCTGTCTGCATTTTGCATGCCTCCCTTTAATGTGTGTTTGCCCACGTTTACAGATGTGCATTCATTCTCAGGTGCTGATATAGTCATATTCACTGCATGTGCCAGGATGTATGCACTAAATAAACAGCAGATTAAAAGGCAAGACCCTGTTGGTAGGCAAACTCTTGCCCTTTCTCCCCCTCAGAAATCCTTTCCTCTTTCAGAATCAATGGCTACCATGACTAACAAGCCCATTCTCACCTCCCAGAGAATAATTCCTCTTTGGATTTATTCTTCTAACAACAGCTTCTACATATAGTTATTATCTCCCAAATAGTGTTTATTTCAATTTTTGCATTTATGTAAAAAAAAAAAAAAAAAAAAAAAAAGTAAATTTCCACCCAAATAGACTTCTAATTTTGTGAAAAGAAAGATGGCCACAAAAAGCTTAAAACATTTGGTTTGCAACTTGATCCGTGGAAATTCAATTCACGTTTCTTTTCACAACCTTGGAGATTAATTTTAAAGTACCCTGAGCCTGGGTTCATATTTTTGCCATTTCCCATTGCTTTGCCTGTCTATACTGCAGAAGTTAAACTTTCATGCCCATTAATGTCTGGCAGAAGTTTATTCCACCTTACATTAGACATCTAAGGCTGAGATAAGGTTTAGGTTTTGTTTTGTTGTACAGTCAGTAGATTTGAAGGGCAGATCATCTCATCACAGAGTAAGTTTTTACAATAAAGCATCATGTGGAGATCTCTTTTTTTCAAATATCAAAGGGACCCAGGAAAGACTATTTTTACTTAAACCTCTGTGACAACTGTTAGACGTGAATCCCACTCTACGTCTGGAAAGGTCTATCCTTTTCTATTAAGCCCATTGTCAAGGAAAAATACAAGGGAAAAAATTTACCACCATGGATTTATTGATGGTACAACTTCTTCCCCTCAGATTTCTCTCTTACTGTCTTAATTAAAAACTCAATAGCTGGTTTCTTTCACTCCAATTGTACAGCTCCCTTGTGGATTTAGTAATTTAACAAATTCCACTGGGGTCAAAATATAAAGTTTGTTGTTTGGAATAGCATTATGCTATAGATTTTTCTTCTCACTGCTTTGAAGAACACAAAACAAGTAGGTATGTTAAACACCAAATCCTACAATATGAAAAGGAAAAAAAAGTACAAATAAGAAGTGCGTGAATGTTTTGTGGTGATTAGGAAAAAAGGAGTGTATGACTACCTAGATGAGAAATATGTTCATAGAGTATATAGACTTCTTTTGAGTTCCCCTTGGCTGTTTATTTCTTTATTTCTTAGACCCACATTCATAATTGTTCTACAGTAATACCTGAAACACTAGGTTTGGCTGGCATATTTCCAAAACAAAGATTCCTTAGACTTCAGAGGTTTTGAGACAACACTGTAGAGCACTGTCATGAAAGAAAACAATCTGTGATGACTCACAGTCACTTGATTATTATAGCTTTTTTTCATTAAAAAACCAAACTAAAAACACGTTAGTGATTATGGTATACCTTTCCAATATGCAATGAGAAAGAAAAAGCAGAGGATTCAAAGATAATTACCCTGTAAGAGCAATGTTAATATTATCTTGTCACATTCCCATCTTTTTGTCATTGCATTAGCTGACTTTATTAGGACCTTGACAGGCTCTGCTTTGAGAACCCAGCTAACATCAAGCAGAGCTTCTAAAAGAAACATTTTACGGTTGTCTTGATGAACAATAAATAATTTTAAAACAAATGACAAAAAAAAGCCAAAATCCCTCCCATCTGGGCATCTCTCCTTACATTGAGCTATTGTTTTATCAGGAGCAATTCCTCAGATACTTTCATTCCACTCCCACATCAGTTTGCCCCTTTAGCCTTCGGTCATCTGTGTGCTCTGCCCATGCCCTTCCTTTGTAGCATTCGAATACCCCCTTATTCCCAGATTACTTTCCGTGTGTATTTTCCTTCCAATTACATATCCAATTTTGTCAATGTTTCCCTTGGGCCCTCTTTGCCTACTCTGAAATCTCATTGCCTTTAGATCTGTTGTCCTCCATCACATTATCCTTTTTAGATTAAGGTCCTTATTTGATAGCCTATAAAATTATCACACTCCAACAAGTCAGTCCTCGGTCCTGATAACAATATTCTTTCTTCTCACAACAGGAATTACAAGAAAAAGTAAATATCTCTCATCCTTGTGGAATAAGCAATCAAGCTGCCTGATTGCCAAAATTCCCTGACCCTTAAAATCTTCTTTCATGCTGTTTGCTGCTTGCTTCTTTACCTCTGCTGACTCAGACATCAGACCCAACACTTCACAGTACCAGGCCAGGCCTGCAAAACACTCAGGCTGCTTGTCATGTCCCTCCCGCAAATCAGGGCTGGCGTGTTTCTCATTCGGGTGGTATTTACTGGGGTAGACCAGTCTGCTATAGTCCTAGGCATTAGATATAAGCCCTGAAGGTGGCTGGCTTAGCTAAACAGTCCACCAAGGTGTAGCTTTCTGACCTGAGTGGCAATATCACACATCTAAAGCCAATCCAAAGTATCTTACACTGGAATTTTTTTTTTTTTGTTCTTGCCACTTCTGAAGTGGATAACTGAATCTCAGTGGATCAATTCTTTCTGATAGATGCCTAGAAGAAAAATATATGAATATGTCTATTCACTCAGGACATTCAGCAACTTTGACACAGACACGTGATTACTTCTTTAATAGTTACTTTGTCAAGCATCTGCACTGAGCTTCTTTCACTTTGGATTATAACACCCCAATAAAATACAGAATTTTTCTAGATTTTATAAGTATGTATTGCAAAGCTCTTCTAAAAACAGTAAAAATATCTCTGTGGAAGTGCAGTAATTATTATGGGCAATATTAGGAAAGGGTTTACCGCCAGCTTTAAATGAGCAACTGACTGACAGTGGAGTATGTTGGATTTTTCTGAAAGTTTAATTAGAGAAAGTCACTCTCATAATTATTAACATTATTTTTAAACCTGCCAATTATAGATCAGAAGTCAAATGAAAAATATCTTTAAATGCTTGTTATCATTCATTCGAGTCTGAAATGTATTAGGGAATTCTTAGTCAGGACATCTTAAATATCATTGCCATGGGACTTTAAAATCAAAGTACGATGAAATGTCGCTTCAGGAAAAACTTGAGTGACATTTAGTATTTAATGTTTCCCTGGACTTCTCTGCAAAGATTAGAGGAGAAACAGCTTTAGATTCTGAACCAATGTTATCACTCCCAAACTGATACAACAAAAATCAGAGAATATTATCCCAATGGCCTATAGGTGAAGTACATTTCTGTAAGAGAACTTTTTCCACATCTCCTGGAGTACATATATTACAAAGGTCACAGAGTTTTTCCCTGCTTGCTAAGGATTTATTTCTGAGATGTCCAGGAACACATCAAGTTTACCCCAGAAGGGAAATCTGATATTCGAGAAACATATGTACATTAGTAGAGGCTTAATTTCAAACTGAAACTTAAGGAAATCAAGGCTTTTCTGCTGAAAACAAAACACAGGATTAAAACCAAAGCAAAACCAAAAATAAAACACCAAAACCAGAAGCCCTCCATGAAACAAACTAACATTGATATGCTTTTTAATATTTTTAAATATTTCCAGTCCTTTTGAATAAAATGTAAGCAGAAACAGCTGCTCTGAAATAAAAATATGTACTATGCAGATCAAAGATAAGCATGGTATAACAGGTTCACTACCTGACAAGAGATGCAAGCTGCAAAACAGAAGCCAAGATAGATCTATGGAAGAGCTATTTCTTGAGAGCAGGCTGTCTGTAGTGTTTAGGTTCACTGAGAAATTAAGTGTCTGAATTTTATTGGCTAATTTGTGGGGTTCATGTATTAGCGTGTCCCATTCTGGGGACACATGTGCCACTCCTGAGATGTGTATGCTGATCACATCCCTCGCAGACAGCAGTAACTGTTCTGTTATTACTCTGTATCTGTATTGTTTGCTTTTGAAAGTCAATTTGGATAGAGAGGTAGGGAGGCAGCCATGTTGAAGTTTCTTAGGGGAGAAGGAGGGTGAGAATTGCCTAGAAAAAGTCACCTAGTTAACCCCAAAAAGCTCAACATCTGCAAGATTACTGCAAAAAAACCCATGTTCGCTAGTACTTGTTTGGTTGCATGTAGTAAATCCGCTCTGGCAAGTATTCACTACCCCTTCTGTTTGCTTACTGCGAATATTCAGGAGAATAATATTTGATAAAAGAGATAGTGTTCAAAACCCTTGTGCAAATATGTATTTATGCCAGAAGTACTTGCATGGAGAACTTGGAAGCTGAGATTTTTCACATAACAATAGAGCTAACCCCTATGCTTCCCAGTTTTGCGGAAAATGGAAAGAAACTGTTTCACCATACTGTTTAGCTGTATTTTCCTCCTTATTTTAGTACATCATGCTAATGATCCTGAAAACGGTGACTTCAACAAGACTACTTAAAATACGAGAAGTATCTATAAAGACATAAGTTTCAGGAAGGAACAACCTATTGACCAGAGGAAGGATTGTGATCTGGTTCATTTAACTGCTTCTACAGCACTGAGTCATATTTAGGACTCAATTCAGTTACCCAGACATAGATCTCTAGTGATACTGAGATGACCTGCAGTATCCCACTTGGACTCAGCTGCTATTTTGCTTCTCTCCTGCAGCTCCGGCATCTCGCTGTCCAGCCCCAGCCCAGTATGTCGGATACCCTGAGACACTGCAAATCCCACTGAGTGCCTGTGGTTAGGACCCCAAATTGCACTCAGTTCAGGTCTTTGCTGAGAGTTAACAAGGAGATAATCTCCCTTTCCTAGGAAGGACTATCATGATGATGAAAACCATCACAGACCGTTTTAGTGCTTGCATATTATGATGACTATATTCACATAAGAAACTGCAGGTAAAATTCTGATGACAAGGATCTTGGTTCATTGATAAAATCTTTCCAAATTTGCTAACTATGAAACCACCAGTGTTTAAAATTTTATTACATGGTATACTGCTAATGCACATGAAAATATCTTCAACAGAAGTGTGTTTCTGCAGTTTACAAGTTCTTTGGGAATACCATATTTTCAATGATTTTATGAATAACTAGCAAGAGTTGCTTTCTTTGAGATTTTAAATTTTTTAGCCACATGATGAGATTCATAACTGAAATTATTGTCCTTTAATATTGCCTGTTGATAACAGTATGATATTCTTGACTAACTGTGTTTTTATTGAAGGAAATCCAGACAGAAACATAGGGAATAAATCAAGATTTTATAGATCTAAAAATAAATAATAGAAAAATAATTTTAAATTAATTATATTTGTTTGGTTTTATTACAGTGTTACATGCAATAAAAATGATACTGCATTCCAAAATTCAAAATTTATATAGATTACAAAAGTACCTTTTCAAAACTCTTAATCTGAAGGATTATGGATGGCCAGCTATACAGATACTTATCTGCCCTCTAAAGATAAACAGAGGGAGTGGAAAGGGATACAATAGCAGCTGTGACTGGTGTAATAAATTTAATTTAACAGGAAGGCATGGTCACATGTGTCAGAAAGTCCCACATTCCAGAGTGTTCCTCATACAGCCAAACATGACCAAAGTTACATGCTATCATAATAAATTTATATGTAATAAAGCAGGTTAGCTAATTGTTAGAAAGGAACCAATGACTGTTAAAACCTCTTCATGTGTATTACCCAGCCTCAGACAATTCCTATCCATATCTCCTTAAAAATATCTGAGAAAATAATTATTCCAATAAACTAGCAGGGAAAGGACTCATGTTGAAAATCTGTGCCAAAGGAGGACTATATTTCATAGCTTTCCCTTTTTATGTGTGCTATCCATACATAGCTGTAACACCGACTTGCAAATTGCAAATCTTCTGTACCAATGATTTAAGGGCTACACACATGACATTCAGCAATTCCACTGGGGAATAATAAGTGAAGTAAATTCACTGTTCAGAAATTCCAGGCAATCATATTCCAGGCAAAGCTATTTTACTAGCTTTTTTATTCAGTAATCAACACTTTTTTGAGTTAAAAATAGCAAGAAAAGACAGCATTATTTGAAATTTGAGGAGATACATATAAAGAAGGGATGAAAGTCTGACACGTAAGCATTACTATCTGACTGATATTCTTACCATTAGATTCCACCCCCCCTGCCCCTGCCAAATGGTTGAGGTTGGAAGGGACCTCTAGAGGTCACCCAATCCAGCCACTCTGCTTAAGCAGAGACACCTACAGCAGGTTGCCCATGACCATGTCCAGAAGGCTTTGAAATATCTTCAGGGATGGAGACTCCGCAACCTCCCAAGGCAAACTGTGCTGGCACTCCATAACCCTCACACTGAAAAAAATGTTTTCTGATGTTCAGAGGAAACATCCTGTGTTTCAGTTTGTCCCGATTGCCTCTGGTCCTGTCACTGGGCACCACTGAGAAGAGCCTGGTTCTGTCTTCTTTGCATCCTCTCTTCAGGTATTTTTATAAATTGATGAGATCCCCCCTGAGCCTTCCTTTCTCTAGGCTAAACAGTTATTTCTATATAAGAACAAAAATAATTTAATTTAATTCTTTCAATCTTTATCATTCTTAAAGATGTTTGAATAGATCTGTTAGTGAAATTTTAGTCTAACATTGACATTGTATAATATGATCTGTATTGCTCATTTCAACATTGAGTTTTAAACTAGACCTAAATTAAAATGTTACCACTAAAAACCAAAAAATATCTCTCACCTTCAAATGAAAAAAAATAAAAAAATTGAGAGTCCTGCTTACAACCAATCATTACTAAAATACTGAGCAAAGAGGAGAAAAAGTGTGCATGTTATAACACAGATAAGGCAACATTAAATATTTAAAAAAAAAAAAAAAGAAACAAAAGTGGTCATAATGAAGAAACAAGCATACTGGGTTAAATTTTAAAATGTCATCCTGAGGCAGAAAACAGAGAAACCAAATAATATCCAAAGAGAGGGAGTGATATGGACTGTTTCCAAAATGGAATAAAACCATAAAAGAAAAAAAAAAAAAGAGGAAATAGAGAAAGAAAAGTAAGTGTACAGAAGGGAAAATAACACTATTCTAATGGAAGTTTCATCTTGAACCTATGAAACCTTGAATCTATGAAAGGCAACAGTGAACCATATATGAGACTACATCAAGCTATTGCTGATGTTGTAATATTGATTAATAACTAAGGCACACAACTGGGAATCAAGATGTACTGTTTCCATTTATGTTTTTCAGAGACTTGATGCATGCTTTTGACCAACAGATCTTTATAAATGTATCAGTAATATTTCAATTAGTACCATCACTTTAGCATAATTTACTATATTACTAATTTTACGAAAGAATATTAAGCTGAAATACAAGTTATCTAGAAGTCTGAGCCTGGCTCCTCACAGCAGTGAGTGGCAAGATGACAAGAGACAATGGACACAAACTGGGAAAAAAGAGGGTTTGACTTTATATGAAGAAAATTTTATTCATCATAAGGACTGCCTGGCAAAGGGAACATGTTGCCTAGAGAAGCTGTCACTGTCTACCTTTGAGGTTTTCAAGACCCAGCAGGATAAAGCCCTGAGCAACCTGCTCTTATCTTATAGCTCACTCCACCACTTTCAGCAAGTAATTGGACTAAAGACCTCCCAAAGCCCCTTCCAACCTGAATTATGCTCTAATCTTATAATTTTACCTAAAATAGAGGTGTAATTTTACCTCTGAGCATTTTGAGCTGACTAAAAGCCTTATGACTGCATTAGTGCAGTGCTGAGCTAAATGTAATACATCCTTTCTCGCAGAAAGATTTATGAAGCTGGACTTGTTGCCACCCCAATGCAATAAACTTGGGTTTGGTCAGATTTCTGTATAAGAAAGTCAGGCTTATGTTTCATAGAATATCACCTCTAGGCAAACCCCTTATACCTCAATTCTGTACCCATAACATGGAATATTTCATAAGGGTGTTGTGAGGATACAGTCTTATATGTAAGATGTTATTTTATATATTTATATGTAAGATATTATATGTAAGATGTTACATTTTTGTGGTTATGAAAAGCCTATAATCATAAATTAAATTAAACAAATAATATTTCAATTTTACCAAGTAATTACATGTCTTCTCTGAGAAAAAGCAGGAAAATCCATCCAGCTGAGCAGGATAAGTCTAGCTGGGAAAATGGGCAGCTAGATGTGACTGCCCTTTGATTTTGGAAGGAAGTTACTATTTTGAAAGAAAAGCATTATCAGCCTAAGTAGCAAAAAGCATCAGAGAAGAGACTGGTAATTTAAATAAACCCGAAGTCACTCCCAGCAGAGGACAGCTTTAAGCTGAGTTGCATTTCTCTTTTACTTATGAAGTCACCTTTTTGATGGTCTCAGACATAATTCTGGAGAAAGTTGAAGGTGTGGCAGGATAAAAAAGATGCTCTTTGGATCTCTTGCTTCCCCTCTGAACTGAGTTCCATCCAAAATGATTTAATTTTCCTCAGATTTCTCCCAGAAATGCTGACTACTAGAAAGTGAGAGGAGTCCAACCGACAATCCAAACTGGCATCCCATGGGGGAAGCCACAGATGCATGCCCTCCAAAAGGGGTATTGCCAGGAGCAAAGGGAACATTTGTGCTCCATCCACACCAGCAGCCAGCAGTGGGGCTGCATTGGATTTGACATGCAAGTGTGAGAGTATCTTTAAACTGAGCAAGTTTTCCATGTTGTTGCCTTGGGGCCAACCTGCAGAAAGTCTCTCTAGCCAGACTAGCAGCAAGTATTCAGTATTGACCTGTGGGCAAACAGGCTGCCTGACTTTTAATATTCTTCCACATTTCTCTTCCCTTTAGGAATAGAGATCTGAAGAGCATCTCTTGAATTTTGGCCATCCAGAAGCTAGGCACATTAGGAAAGAAAGAGATGCTCTCTGAAAGAACTTTTGTTTCCAGTGATAATAGATAGAGCCTTGATACCTATCTTACAGGTGGGAAAAAGGAAGTAACCTGAATCTCACAGAAAGTACCTGCCCATAATGGTCTAGAAAGATTGTAGCAAAGCCAGGAACTGAATATAGGTTCTCTAGATTCTTATCTAGTACCTTAATCACAAGTGTATGTTTTGCTGATGACATGTAATTCAGGGGGGGCAAAAAACCCACAAAACCAAAACAACCTGTTTCTATCACCATTATCCTTTCTTTTAGGAAATCTAGCAACGATAGGCCAGTCCTATCAAATGTGATATGGATCACATATCCATATGTGATCCAAAATGTGAAATGGAGTTGGCTAGCTGCTCCCTGGCAAATTCTCAGATCATTATTTCTCAAGAAGTAAGTTAATAATATAAATTTCTTAAAATCTGCAAGATAATAAGCTCTATCTAAAATGTATATATGAAAGAAGCACTGCAGATCACTGTCTCAGGCTCTGCACAAAACATATTGATCTATAGATTCCTCTCTCATAATAGCCACTTTGTTTATTACTTCAGTTTTCTTTCTGCTACAGTGGTTCTTATAATAAGCTCCCCTAGTGATTTTTGAAACATGGAAAAAATCTAACCTTATTTTGTCCAGCTGTTCAGACAAATTAACAATGCCAGATCTGATTTTAGTTAATATAGAAGCTAAGACTGAACTGCATGTTCAGAAATCATTTGTATGTAAGAAGCTGTGCTCCTGATCCCATACCAGCTTAAGGGGAAAGACAGAGGTAAACAAAGATGGCATCCTGTGGCCTTGACTCAACTCTCTTTACCAAAGTCTACTCACAGTTATTTATTTATTTATTTTATGTTCCCTGCTCATTATGGGGGCTTTGTGTTAAAGCTCTACAGCTTCAGGGGATATGCAGACAACAACTTGATCAGGAAATTCTGTAGCTGAGAGACTTTACATTTGGCATATAAGCAGAGTTGTGGCACTAAGGGACTTGATTTGCCCTGCTGAGATATTCTGTGCAATCTGCAACAGCTAATGCTTTACCAGTTACTGCAAAAAGCAGAGAAATTGAAGGAAAAAAAAAAAAATATTCAGGCACCTAGACTGCCACCCACAGGAAAAATCAATAACTCTTCAGAGTGAAGTGAAAAATGTGGTGGTGGAAATAAAGCTATCCTTGCTAGGAAGAGGTCAAAGGAGCACTGATTCAGTCCAAGTTGAAGCACCTGTTCCAAGAGAAATACGAAGAATTTGGGGTAAAGGCAAGAGGGAAGGTTAAGAAGCCACTGGAGGAAAGGCAGCCCGTATAGCCCATGAAAAAGATCCATTTTCAGTCAAGAGTTAATAATTCAGTCTCCAAACACAGGGATCTCAAGTCCAAGCCCTGCAGTACACGTCAGGGACATGGGCAGCAGTGAGTGGTTTCAGGCTCTGCAGAGCCAGGGAGCAGGGAACCAACCCACCATGCAGTCTTTTACTTTCAGGACTCTTGGGCTTCTCTGCGTGGAAAGAAACAGGGATTTGATAGTAGAGCTCATGAGCTGTGCTATTTCTCCCCCTCACTTCACTCCCTGACCATGCACCCTTTTCCAACCCAAAGGATCACAACCCAGGTCCAACGATGCAAGGCGACTCTGTTGCATTGCTCTTAGTCTTAACCTGCATGCTAAGGTGAGCATTTCACCACCAATCACCTTATAATTTACACCAGAAAGAGAATCTCTCATTGGAAGAGCTGCTCTGTAAAACATGGCTGACTATTATTTATTCTAAATGTAAATAGCTCAGGCTGACTTGTCCTGTATTCAAAAATATGCTAAAATATGAAACTCACCCCTGCAGGACTAGAGCAGAGAAGTGACAGACAAGACAACAGGGATACAGTATCAGAAGGAGTTAGACATTAAAATCAACTGTTCACATGGGTTCCTGTAATCTCAGAAGAGATGTTCAACAGCTGTATTTTAATATCTGTTACTGGAAACAAATGTTTTTTAGTATAGCTTTTGTGTGTTCTCCTCTAGAAACCACTGGGTGCTGACATTTTAAGCTATTCCAAGGGAGGAACTCTGCCTTGTGGTGGTGGTGCTGGTGCTGGTGTGATGGGGGGTGGGGTGGGGGGTGGGGCGTGGTCTGTGTGTGGAGGTGGGCATGTGTGTGTGAAAAAAAATAAGGATTTCCTTACTGGGTGAGACCAATGACCTGTCTCACAATCCAACGGTACCAGTGCCAATAGTAAATACTATTTGCAGAGATCACAAGCATGGAATGGCCATTACACCATTTTCTGAACTGTTTGCCTCAGGAGCTAAAGGATACCTGGAATCTTCAACACTCTTCCACTGTAAGCAAGCCTTGCAGGACGGTAGATTCTATCTCTTGCTCACCCCTAGACTTAGGGAGATCTGTCACAGCCTCCCCCCTGAAAGCCTCCCCAGTGGTCTGCATCCAGCCTGGGTGGTACAGGATCTAGCCCATCCACGTCAAACACATGCCACGGATATTTTCTTACAAGCTTGCACTCCACTCCATTTTCAGACACAGAGCAGTGAGATGTCTTTCTTACAGCCAGCAGAGAGTGAGGAGCCCCAGCGATTCAGCTTAACTCTGAGCTGACTCCTGTGATACACCAGGGACTTCTTCTGGAAAATGCTTCATGACACAGGAGTGCTCACAGTGTGTTTCCTGTGTCCCTCTCTGCACTCCATCAGTTAGACCACATCACAGTTCCTTGGCCCAAGCATCCCTAAGGAAAAATACTGCTGACTTTCTGCCATCCTGAAAAGTGAGGCACAGGCTTACCTCCACAAGCTTTCAGTTCATGAAAGAACCTTTCCTTCAACCTCTAATAACTTTTAATGTGTAAATTTATCAAAAGTTTTTTGAAAAAATCCGAAGAAATTTTGTCCACTGGATTGCTTTTATCCATGTGCTGGTTGACATCTACCCAAATTCTGACAGGTTAGTGGAGCAGGATTTCCTTTCATAGAGGCCTGCCGAGTCCCAAATCACTGTGGTTTATTCAAACACTCAGTGGTTTTAATACAGCCTCTACCATCCTGCCAGGGATGGAAGTCATACTAAACGATCTGTAGATGGCTTGATTGTCTTTAGAACTTTTTCTGTACAGATGCCAGTCTTTGTCCCCCAGGGTGTGGTGGGGAGGTGGGGGGTTGTTTCTGGGGTGGGTTTTCAGACATCAGCCAGCAGTTTGTGATTTCACATCTGGGTTGCTTCAGAACTCATAGATCAATCAGATCCTGCCTTGGTGCCCTGTTGACTATTAGATCTATCTGGTACAATACTTCCTGTGTATTTACTTCAGGTTCTTCTAGGCCCTCTGATCTATTTGCTACAAAGACATCACAAGGTATAGGAATCTCCCCAGAACCTTGTACATGCAGTAAAAACAAAAGCAGTATTTCACTGAACTTCTCCTCTGTGGTCTTATCATTCATGAGTTCCCATTTTACACCTCTTGTCATCAAACAGCCCCACCAATTCCCTAGCTGGCTGATTTTGATGTATTTTAATAACTTTTCATTATCAGTTTGAGCACCCTTTGCAAGATGCTTTTCAAATTCTTTTTTAGCTCCTTTAATTTCCTGCTTCTATTTGACCTGCTATGCGTTATGGATTTTTCTGTTCTCCTCATTTGAGAAAGCTTTTCCAATTTTTAAATGCCAGCATCTTCTGTATGATAGCTTCTTTAACTTTTTTATTGAGAAATGCAAGGTTTGTATCTGGGCAGTTTTGCTTTCTTTTTTTTTTTTTTTTTTTTTGGTTTTTTGTTTGTTTGGGTTTTTGGGGTTTTTTTGGGTTTTTTTGTTGTTGTTGTTGTTGTTTTACCTAGTCTTCTAATACAGTACTTTTTCTGAATCTTGTTTTCTTCCTTTTTGGATTTATCCCTTCAGCTTTTTGCTCTGCTTTATTTTTATGTATTTCTCTTTCTTACAACTGTATACCTGCATGCTGGATTTGTTTAACCTGTTCTTTCTCATTAAAATGGTAAACCTAGTTGAACTGTATCTGATATTATAGAGTTTTCCTAGTAAAACCACTTGGACTAGACCTAGTGCAAGGTCAAGACCAAACCCAGAATGTCTTCAAAGCTTTGATCTCCCTCTGCACACACAGCTAAATTGGCACTGTAGGTGTTCCAATTTGCCTTCCTTATTTATTGATAATGTGCTTTTTATCTCCTTGCTGGCCTTTTCACAGGCTCATTGAAAACTAACCATGTCTGCTTTATAAGTTGCATCAGCTTTTGCCTCCCCTGGCTTTCCTACACTTTTATCATCCTACCTCCAGTATAACTAGGGTGCAGCTGTCATTCCTGTACAAGGTGCTGCTGTCCCAAGAGATTTCTCAATCTAGAGGTCTGCACCATCACCCATGGGTTGACACTACATATCAGGGGAAGGGAAGGGAAGGGAAGGGAAGGGAAGGGAAGGGAAGGGAAGGGAAGGGAAGGGAAGGGAAGGGAAGGGAAGGGAAGGGAAGGGAAGGGAAGGGAAGGGAAGGGAAGGGAAGGGAAGGGAAGGGAAGGGAAGGGAAGGGAAGGGAAGGGAAGGGAAGGGAAGGGAAGGGAAGGGAAGGGAAGGGACCTATGCTGTATGCCTACATGCACAGATCTTGTGAATGTGCTTATCTTCACAAGTTTTGTGCTGTTTACCCATCAAACTCAATGGATATAAACATTTCACTGAATGAGAATTATGAGGCACAAAGCAAAAGTGCTCCTTTTCCATTTGTATCTAATCATTATTTTCTTCCTTACATAGTTCAGGCATCCAGACTGGGGAAACAAAAGTACCTGTGTCTGATTCAGAAAAACTGTGCTATACCACATGTATTATATGGTCAACGTTAAAAATTCACAAGCAGCTCAGAGGTGTAAAAGTCTTCACACTGATATGTAAATTATTATGAATAACTAGGAAATTTATAAAGAGTTGAATTCATATTAGTGATTATTCACATAAATAATTCATACAAATCTAGTGCTAATGCATGCTTGACTCCATGGTAGCATATCTGGGACTCTCTGTCAGAGTACATCATACTGTTCCTATTGCTTTCTTCTTATAATGGAAAAATAGGTGGAAAAGGGAATAGCCTAAAACATAACAGGTTTTATATGTTTCCCTAACACATCAGTTTCTGGCATCTGTGTAGGTGCCATGTAAGCATATCTGATGTTGTTCAGCCACATATATTAGAATAATATCTCTGCTAGGATTTGATCTTTAAATATATGTTTACCACACAAAAGAAGAGTGTGACAGAGAGAAAGAGAGAAAATATTTTAAAAAAGAACTTCTTTATTAAACACAAATTACATCAAAGGCAAAAAATCACTAAATATGTCATTAAATAATAAAAAACCCTACTACTCTGAGGAAAGAGATAAAAGGACAAAGGTCTGAGAGAGAATTATTTTTATTATATAACACAGTTCAAAAGACATGTTCTCATCTGGCTTAAAAATTCGTATTGTTTTGGTCCAGTTGAGTATTACAAGGAATTAGAATAAGTATGTAATTTTAAAATAAGTTATAAGGGTATTCATCACAAAAGCACAACTGTATAGTTTCTGTTACTTTCCTTTCAATGGAAAGTACTGGAAACATATACTTTTTTTTATGTTTTCCTATAATCATTATCTGAAAAAACCCCAACCAAATAAAAAAAAGGCTTACAATAATAGACTACTCCCCATATATTTGGCCTGCCTTACATCTGCTTAAAAGCCCTGGTTTTGTAAGAGAGAAGAATCTCATGATCTTGCTTTGAAGGGTTAGTCATTGCAAGGCTTAGGAGAGTTGAGAACCTCAGTCTAAGTGAAATGGAAGGGCTACAGAGCTGCATGTCTGCAGCTTCCTCACAGCAAAAAGGGGGCATGAACTGGACAAGGCAGTGTGGATTAGACTGCAGTGAAGCAACAGGCAGGATTAAAGTTTTGTCCCCTCTTACCACCTAACTTCACACCTCACTTCCTTACAGAAGAATTCCCACTGGTGTCAGCTTGAGTAGCCAAGTTAGTGTTGGCTTTGGTGTTTCCAAAGAGCAATGGAGGCTTTCAGGTGACCCCACAAAACGGCCTGTGCAATCCAGCCACTCAAAGTGGTTTATTAGCTGTAAAAGTGATAAATAATATAGCATGACTTAAGGGAAATGTCACCTCACTCTTACCATTTGACTTTGGCAAAGAGTAGAAACACACAGATGGTGAGTTATGGTGAGTTATCATGTCTTGAATGAAGAGAAATATCTTTGCAAAATTTGCTAACTCAAAAACTGGAATAGTATGAGATTACTGGGATTCTCTGACTTGAGCTCACTGTGCCATCATATGGTAGGATATGAGCCAGTTCTGGAACAGAAGCCAAACGGCTGCTCCAATGTGGCATGGTACACAATTCGTGAAAGGCAATGGATATTAGGTGAGCAGCACTTAACTACTGCTGCTCAACAGCTTCCAGAGTGTTCAGTTTAAACTTTGTGAGACTGAACTCACATCCATCTACATCCTCCAAACATATTTAACTTATGTAACTAATGCTGTAGAAGCTGGTAGCAGAACAAGGAATTGAATCCTGATTACCAAAAGCAGCAGGCATGCTAGTGCTGGATCATCAGTCCACCCACTATTGATATTCATTAATGCCACCACTGCTCGCACTGTAATGTGCTTTGCAATACTGATAGCTCCCTTGGTAAAATGGAAATCATGCAGGTGCTCATCAGTGTAAGAACAGGTGGTAGAAGCATGCTTTTAAAATATGATCAAATGCTGTAATTTGGAAATGGGACACTTACTGTTTCTGAATTCAGCTGATAGTTAAGGTTGTCCAGCATGGCTGGATTCTTTTCTTGTTGTGTTTTTTCATATCATGTATGTGTTCCTTTTGCTACCACCGGTGTTGCTTAATTCCTTGGCAAATTTGCATCCAACAACAGTTTCCATTATGGAATAAAGCATATCTTGTCCCTCATCTCCTCTTCTCCAGTCTGACAATATCAGTACCAAATTCCTAACGAGAATGTTTATAGTTTGGGTGCTTTATAGAAGTGTGTGCATTGAAAATATTCTCGCATATCCTGGTGCCTAAAGCTTTTAATGCTCTATTCCCCCATGTTTCCAAAGTTTCTCCTTATGTTTTACATGTACTGAGGAATAATTTATTCAGATTTATGTCATTTACTATCCCTCAGAAACAAATAATAGCAGTCTATTTTCTCTGCCCTTTATATTAGTTTAGAAGATTAGCAACTTGTATCTATTAGAGATGTATTTCAATAGAAAGAAGTTAATCTTTCAGGAGAGACAGTAGGTTGGTAATCTGAGAATAGGAATTCTTCTGCATATCTTTACAGCAGACCTGGCATGTACAATAATTACAGAAGTGTCTTTACAAGGTTTTTGCACAACCTTCAGGATCATTCCAGATGGAAGAGACTTGTTAGAAACTTCTGCAGAGTTCCCAAAGCTCATTCTCTCTTTGACTCAGTTTCAGACCAAGAAGCATGTCAGTAATGTGAGTGGTGATGTTGTTATCCTTTATCAAGGACAGAATTCTGACCAGTAATTTAGCCCTTCAAAGGTCTGACTGGCTTTCAGATAATACTGATCTGGTCCAAATGCTGAGCAGTGACAGACTGTACATCATATTGTCAATCTCCTGAGGTAGCTTGGGAAAAAAATAATGTGCAATCAAGAAGAAAAACATATTTTCAAGTATCAACAGGACTGTCTTTCTCATTTTCATAATATTACTGTTGTTCATAAATAAAAATCAGAACTAAGGGGAAAAAAAGGTGTGTGTGTGCTAGCATTCATTTTGGCAAAATTTCACCCAGTTGTTACTTTCGCATTTAGTTAATTTTATTTTAATGACTAATAGCACAAAGTCTTAAGTAAACATGAAAATAACAGTGCCTGCTAAGACTAAATAAAGCAATACCAAGCCCAGCACAGTCTTTAGGGAATATTTATGTCTTTCATGGCCGCTCTTCAAGATAGAATCAATTTTTCTTTTTTCTGCCTCTCTGCCAATCACCCATTTTTTGCACAACTCCCTTAGGTAATACCAAGCTATTTGGTACTGAGGTTTCCCTCAGTCAGCAGTTCTGACTTACTAATCAAGTCAGCTTTCTTGTTTTTGGTAGGTTTAGCTCCTGTGTTTCAATTATTCCCTCATCATTTTGCTTCCTGTCTCCTCCTCTGCCATGCTTTTGATAGTAAAGAGTCTTGTGGGGCTAGAAAGCCACTGAATCATCTCGGGCTGTAACGATGGATCTGGATACCTGCCACCAGGGCAAAATGTTACTTGATTTAAAATGAAAGAGCTATGTTTAAGAGAGAGAATACTTTTAATTAAGAGACTGAACTTAAACAAAAAGGCTTTATACATGTTTACAACTTCCTGGCATTGCTGCTGAAGGAGAGGCATTTGTGAACCTGAGGAGATATAATAAATCTGGGGGTGGGGTGGGTGTCCCCTTTTTTTCATCACAAGCATCTGACAGAGAAAAATGCTGCCCTTGCTAGAGACCAAAGAGGAAGAAAGGACTGATATAGATAGGTTAATCCAGTGGCTAGACCATTAGCAATGTTCAGTGTGCTCTACCAATTCAATGTAATAATTGCTCCTCCATTCTATTGAGAGGAAAAATACATTGAATACAATCAGGCTGTACAGTAATAGGGATCAAAGAAGCAGACTGATCATAAACCAGACCTTAAAACAATGGTGTCTTAGTCAGTATTCAAGGTACCTTACCTTCCCCCTTGCGTAAGTTTAAGTAAAAATTGTCAATAGAATGTTTTAAAGAAGGTGAAATACAGTGAGTGCTGGCAAAACCATTTCAGGTTTGCTAGAAACCAGACTCTCCTCCCTTTAAAAATTTTTAGAAAGTAAAATGTCACTACACTATGTTTCATATTTTTGACTGTTGATTTTGAAAAAAGAAATCCAGAAGGACTGGGAAAGAAAGAGCTACAGCAAAAAGCTGAATCTTATATTCTAAATAAATCATATGGAGATGAAATATTTTATTTTCAGTCATTTTCTTCATATGTCTGACAGAATAAGGATTGACTAATAGTGAAGTTGTTGCGAAGATTTTTTCATATTTTTTTACCTGTTGGAGAATTTCCAAAGCTGGTTCATATTATAGAAAACATGAAATTGATTTTTCTTCCAAACTTGTCTACAGTTTTCACGTGTTCAACAGCTGGTAAATGTTCTATTGGCCCAGATCTCCAAAGTTTCAGCATCTTCTACCACCAAAGTTTGTGTTGCCTTACAAATTTGCAATGTTAGTAAATATCTGTTTGCATTTCTTGCTTTAGTGATATATGGGGCTTGATAGTACCATCAGTTGCCTTCAGAACTAGCCAGATACTGCCTGGTGCCTTCTTGTCAGAGTCTCTTACTTACTAATTGATACTGTTTTTGTATCTCTTACCTCCTGTTTCATGATTCCTTCTCTGTTCCAAAACAACTGATTTATGGTACTTCATATTCTTCTGTTTTTAGCCTTTATTTTTTCATATCTATATTTGTTATGGGACAGTCCTAAATATTTAGCACTTAGTAGACTTTCTAGAATCAGATATGAAAAACCTGTGCCTTCTTATGTCTTGAGATTGGGTTAAAAATCATGGACATTAAGTGCAATGCATTCTCTCGTCTTCTTTGTCATCTGATTCTGAGTTTTTAAAGATTTTTTTGTAAATTTACATTTTTAGTAAGAATTGGTTGCTACTCAAACTTGAAAAGCTGTCATTATCATGCTGTTACATATACCTCTAAAGAACACTCAATATAAAGAAAATGCACAATCAATTTGTAACGCCAGCTGCAAAACTAATTTCTGGTTTTGTTTGATAATTCCTATGTACCCATCTCTGTGTGGGCAAGGGACAACTGCATATGCATGCAGTTATATAGATGAAGCTCTTCATAACACATTTGTTCTTATGCTGGAAAGGATAGCAGTTTGCTCTAAAGTAAAAGTAAAGAATAGGACTGCCAGTAAGATTTCCTCAAATACCCACCAAATGCTAACTTTAAGCAAACACTTATACAATTACAAATTTACATCTAAGTTAGGAAATTCACAGGCACTTAAGTCTTCCATTTTTACAATCTGTCCCACAAATGTTCAAATCATCTAAACTTTCTTCCTCATCCACCCAATTAAGCAAGTAACTAAACCTCATGTTTGACCCTAGAACCTGGCCATTAGTCCCCTCCAAGAATTTTCTTTCAAGCAGAAATAGCTTAGTACTACAGCTTTGCATGTTGTTGTTGCTCTTCTTCCCCTGTGTCGAGCAAGCTCATTCAAATCTCGTGTTTGTTTTGCATTTTTTACCAAAGGGAAACCTCTGAGTATTTTAAGAACCTGCTTATAAAAGCTGCTATAAAGAGGTAATGGTTACAGCTGTGAAACTGGTGCTTTAGTGTCTCTATCCGTATCCCAACCTTCCTGATTCCATTTATTTCTAAATCAGTGTTTGCATCCCACTTGCATGACAGAATCAGTCATGAGTTACTAGCGCTAAATTGCATGTGCACCTTCCACTGTGGTGTCCACCAATTTTTCACTTGTCAGTGTTTGGCTGATGAAGAAATCGGCAAGTGTCTCACAGGAACCCAAATAAAGAGAATGGGCTTCCTAGCGAGGTGGTCAGTGCTCCAAGCCTGTCAGTGTTTAAGAGGCATTTGGACAGTGCCCTTAATAACATACTTTAACTTGTTCTAGATGATTGTTGTAGGTCTCTTCCAACTGAAACAGCCTATTCCAGTCCAGTCTAGCCTAAGAGTGTACACCTTTTCCAGAGGTAAAAAAAGGCTCTGGTTTCCTTGTTCCCTGCAGTATCTAACACCTGTCTTTTCCTCTGTCTTTTGTAAGTCTCCTCCAAGTTTCCTCTTGTGTACTGGAAGTATCCACTGTGCATTCAGTCCCTTCAGGACACTGACTGCTACTTTTTTAATGTATAGAGATAAAAACTGGCTACATTCAGACATAGCTTTTGCTGATGTGGGAGATTTCAAGTTCTACAACACACAGACTATTTCTGGTACTTCTTTTCCTCACTGTCTGTCTCTTTCCAAATCCCCCTTGAAGAGGAATATTTGATATCATATTTTACTTATTACTTTTTCCTTCTTTAATTATAATTCAATGTAATTGTAACAAAAATTTTTCCCCCAATATTCTCTGTAAATCGAGACAATATCATTGATCTAACAAAAACACCAGCAATGCTTAAAAAAATGAACCCTTTAGTCTACTTCCAAGTATCAGTTCTGGGCATTTGTAGTATGAAAGGCAGTCTACATGAATGAGGATTGTGGAGCAGGTAAAATACATGACAATAGCTGTATTTCAAAGAACTGCAGTTTACAAGACAACACTAAAACCTCTTTAGAGACATGAATTTCTTGCTCAGAGTAGCTTATCTGTGTAATGTGTTTGATTTTATTGAATAGTGTTATATTCCTATATATACAATCCCGGTACAGATGTTCAGCTGGGGTAAATCAACATAATATTATTGACTCCAAATGAGCTCATTCAAATCTCAGGTTTGTTTTGCATTTTCTACCAAAGAGAAACCTCTGAGTATTTTAAGAACCTGTTTATAAAAGATGCTATAAAGAGGTAATGGTTACAGCTGTGAAACTGGTGCTTTTTAGATAGATACACCACGCTAATTTTTAAAATGTGCTGCTTTCATTCGTAATTTCCCAGGCACTGCACATTTTCCTCCCTCTCTGCTGTACATTCACTTCTAACAGCAGGCTTCATGGAAATCTTTAGGCAGAGGAACACAGACAAAACAGTGACTGCCATTGCACTCAAATCAGCTGCAACAGAGTCCAAGCAGCCTGAAATAAAAGCAATAGTCCCTGCAGCTTGCTGCCCCTCCTGCCTGCTGGCCAGCCCTCTGCCTGCTTTGCATCAGCCTTTGATCAGTTGGAGGACTGTCATATGTCATCTCTCCCCTTCTCCCATACAAACACAAGTTCTGCTTTCTTTAGGGAGTTACAAAACTTAATTATCTCAAGTTTCCAACATATCTATGGGTAAAATGAGGGCATGTTTGAGGCTGAAAGACTGATTCAAATTTACGGTTGACACCTTTTCCACTGTTTTCCCCTTTTCTTCACAATGGTCTTCCTAAGTTGTTTGCAAATCTGGGCATCATCCTACAACCATTTCTGCACTTCCCTCATGATGGTCTCATCTGTCCCACCTTCCTCCAGGCTGTAAGGGTTGAGATTGCTTTGAACATCAAAAAGCCATATTGTAGTCGAGATATGTGATGTCCATTGCTTCCCTTTTGTCAGCTAAGTGAGGCAAAGAGATTGGTTTGATGCAATTCGTTCCTGGAAAAGCCACTTTGGCTGCTTCTCATCACCCTGTTATTTTCTGGGTACTTGTAGATGTATTGATCAGTAATTTCCTCTCCAGTGATGCGTTTTAAATTTACACTGACCACTCTTTCTTTGCTTTGCTTTATGTTTTCAAAGATTTAGTAATTTTATTTTCCCCAGCACTGTGAAGAACACCCTAATCTTTCATCATATATTAAAGATAATCTTTCAGAGGTTACTTCAGCTTTTTTTTAAGCATTCTGTGACAAATCCCACTACGTCCTGCCTTACTTAAATAGTCATAACCCATGTTTCGCCTGATGCATCTTCTGGGTTTTTAATCAATTACTACAGACCACACAACCCCCCACATATCTGTCTCTGAATTGTATTTACTCTCTCATACGATTAGAAGACTCTGTATTTTCTTTATCTTCTTAAATCAAAGCATTTGCAGGACTTGCATTCCATGTCTGTCTTTTGTAACTTATTTGCTTCTCAACATTTTTTAGTTGTATTTCTAAATCTGTGCTATTTTTTTGTATTTACTTCATCCATCTCTTCTTGTATCTGAAACTTCTCTAACTCCTTTTTTACTTCAGGTAACCTCAATTATATATTTGCATTTTCCAGTCTCAAAGCATCCTGATACTATTGTCAGTTAGGCTAAAATCTGTCATCTCTGAATTTTTGAAAATTATATAAGACCATGGTGCCTTGTGGACTTTACATTGTCGTGAACCCTGCCAGCCATTTATTTATCCAAAATAACAATGTTTAAAATCCAAAATAAGCTTACATTTTCCAGTGAGATTTAGGATAGACATTGGTAACATTCGCCACTGGGTTTGTCAATAGAAAGGACGTTGATTTTTCTGGTGGAACTTCTCTAAGGACAAGGCCTGACAAATTAATTAACACTTTATTCTTCAGACCTGTGGGGATCTGAAATTATGTGATGTTTGCATATCACCACAGTATCAAGCTCTCCATAAAAATGCAGAGAAAATTGATAAAAATAACTTTTATAAGGATGAAAAGAAAGACATATTCAACCTTCACACACACCCCCAAGAAGTGAAAACACAGAAATATTTTGAAAAGGCCCAAGTTTGTGATCTATTAAGAATTCTTGTACAGAGATTACTAACCATTTTGTTTAACAAACATTGCATTTGGCTGGGATTGAAAAATATGATGGACAGCCTGCCTGTACTTGTAGATGACTTCTACAGATGAGGATGGAGGAACATCTAACTATCTTGGAGGGAAACTAAATTGACTGTCCCCTTATGCTGGAAGTGAAAAGGTAGTTCTCAGTCTCCCACAAAAGGAAGTTTATGAATAAAGTCAGGGGTCTTCTGCAAAAACAAGTCCCAGCTAAATAAAAAGGAACAAAAGTTGAGATATTGATCTGGGTATTGATCCCAAGCTGATTCAGAAGCACATGGAATGAATGGAGACCGAGTATGACTTTGAAACATATGAAAATACATTTGAGTATGGCTTTGGATATAGGCTTCCATTTTGTCAGCTTTGGCACAGGATATTTGATCCCTGTTTTACTCACAGAGTTCACACGGATTGTCATGTTGGCCCTACACTTACATTGCAGTGCAATGACAAAGAATGATCACATTTAAGAGGCTATTAGAAGAACATTCACCAAATTGCCTTTGTGGTACCTTTCCTGCAGTATATATAGAAACAACAGAATTGCCTACCTAGCCTTACTTATTCAAGCATTGCCTTTACAAAATCTGTCTTTACATGATTCATATCTCCATTCAGGAAAGATGCATTGAACTATTATAATAAAGGCAGAAACACTGGACAGTGTTGGTGTCTCAGGTATGTTTATTTTCTGGTGTTTGTGAAAGGGGAATGTGGGTACTTTCCCTGCTCATAGATACCTCTCATTTAAATACATAGATATACCAAGCTACTTCTGAAAATTGCATAAACTTTCACTGAAGTATAAACCACCAATAAGTGGCATGATTCATAAATCACTTTTCCCCCCACCAAATTCCAGTATTCTATTTTCATCCTATATTCTCCTGAAAGCAATATCAAGTCATAAACCATGAAGCAGGGCAGCTAAGCAGCAATAAGTATTGCAAGTAGAACATCAAAAAACTGCTGAATTAAAGTGGAAAGAGTCCAAACTAGAAAAACACTCACTCCCCTTTTGGTAGACCAATCATGGTCCAATAACATTAAGCGTAAAATCCTCCCTCACACACTGAAGTTCCTTCTTTTTGTATTGCTCTTCCCTTTTTGACACTCCATCCATTCAAGCAATTGCCCCTGAACTCTGCAATAGGAACTTAGATAAAATAGGATTTGATAATAATTCTAGTATCAGAGCTCTCTCTAGTGGTGACTGTGCTACCTTATTATCTATTATTCATCATAGATAAATACAAGGAGTGGGCACCTCTTAAATGGGACACCAGTAAATCCCTCCTTTTGTGATGCCCATTAGAGACATTTTAAACTGATGGAGGTATGTTAGAACGAGAATACATGACCGTGAAGAGAAGGGTGATGGATTCTTATTTGAGTTGGGACCTTGGACTTCAGCCAGATGAAGTAGAGAAGTAATCATATTGCCACCAGCCACTTTAACCAAAGGGCAGGACAGATAAGATCTAGTGAGGGGTTCATCATTTCAGCTCTCTGCTCTGCTGAAACTGCTGTTTCCACTGGCACTGGCAGATGAGAATTTCTGATGGGGCCTTAGCTGGCTCAGGGCAAAGGCTAGCCATTTATTTTAAACTATTATGTTGGTACTTTTACTTTACAATGCCCTGCTTTGCATTGAAAAGGCTGGGGGATCAGCCAGCTTTTCTTCTGCTGACTGTGCTTTGTTGGCTGTCACAGGCAGGGAAGAGGGGACAGGGAGGTTGCAAGATAAACTTCAGCATAAATTTGGTTAGGGTTGATAGGTCTGTCAGTACCTCAACACAAGTAACTGAAGCTGTATACATTTTATTATTATTTTTTTTCTGTCTGTTTCCAATGACAAGAAGCTGTTTTGAAAGAAAAGAGAGGCTGGGAAGTATGTCAGATTGTGTATAGCTGCACTAGAGCATGTTCTGCTTATGGATAAGGTGTAGAAAGGCAGTGTGATGACTTCATCTCACAGAGTGATTTTAACCTCTTCTTTTTTGTGGAGGAGAGGGTTTTCGTGAGAGAGGATGAGCAGCCTTCTGTCCCTTTATCTAGTGCTAGTCAACATAAATGAACACCTCACTGAATCTTTGAAGATTTACTTGGAGACCAGAGATGAAAAAGGCACAGCAGAGCATAGAGGAAGAATCTGTGACTCACTTTAGCAATTCATTCCTGCTTTACCATAGTGACCACAAAAAGCCAAGTCCTCACCAAACATTACTGAAGGTATAGCCCACGCTCCATTAAGCTTGCAGCATAGGAACTGCCATGCGTAAGAGCATGCAGGCATTAACAAAGGTAAGAGTATCAAAAAGTTAATACAGGAGTCCAATCAGTTTGCTTTTCAGTTAGAAGTTTGATAGAAATAGTTGTTAAGAGGCACAGAATATAGTGGCCTGCACAGAAGCCCAGGGAAGTAGTTCCATTGTATGAAAGTTTATGAAACTTAACAGACATAACCTACTCGCTTTTAAGAATGAGGTTGATATAAGAAGGCTGAGTGTTATGTAAATATCAGGGAAATTACATTGAACTCCTAGAGTTTAAAAACCAAAATTAAAATTAAATTAAAATAAATAAAAAACCCACCCTCCAAGTGCAAAAATGACACAAATATTGGACCTAAAATTGAAAGCTCAAGTTTTTTGATTTATTATAGAGCACTCATTTATCAGAGAATGCAACAATTCCGCAAAGATAATGCAAGAGTAATAGGCATGAAAGAATCATAGCAATTTGAATAAAGCAGAGATAGTTAAGGGATCCAGTCTCAACTGTAACAGCATCACCTACACCAAGTTACACAAACATTACGCAGAGAAAAACCTGTGGTCCTGGTGGACACCCAAATTGAACATGTCAGCAGTGTGCCCTTTCAGCAAGACAGATCAAGAGTATCCTGGGCTGCATTAGGAGAAGTGCTGCCAGCAGGTCAAAGGAGGTGATCCTTCACCTCTCTTCAGCACCAGTGACACCACACCTGGAGTACTGTGACTAGTTCTGGGCTCTTCAATACAAGAGAAACATGGACATAGCACAGAGAGTCCAGTGAAGGGCCACTAAGATGATTAGGGATTTAGAGCATCTCTTTTATGAGGAAATGCTGAGTGAGCTAGGACTGTTCAACGTGAAGAAGAGAAGGCTCAGGGGAATCTTATCAATGTATATAACTAACTGAAGAATGGGTGCATGCAGGACAGAGCCAGGTCATTTTTCAGTAGTGCCCAGTGACAGGACCAGAGGCAATGACCACAAACGGAAATGCAGGAGGTTCCCTCTAAATATAAAGAAGGACTTTTTTACTATAAGGGTGACCAAGCACTGATACAGGTTGTCCAAGGAGGCTGTAGAGTCTGCCATCTTGGAGATATTCAAAAGCTGTCTGGATATGGTCCTCGTCAGTCTGCTCTAGGTGACCTTGCTTGAGCAGAGTAGCTGAACAAGATGATCTCCAGAGGTCCTTTCCAACCTTGACCATTTTGTGATTCTGTGATTCCGTGTCTGTGAAAGACACAGCCATAAATTTGGAAGCAGAGCAAAGAGGCATGCAAATCTCTAACTTGAAATCAGTTGCGATCAGTGTACACAAAATCCATCAGATAGCAGTACAGGACATCAGTTCTGAGAGTTTGTTCTTCACCTCTTCTGACTCAAAAAAGACAGAAATAATAAATAAAAACATAATCAGAAATTACAGTTAAAATTAATTAATAAATTCAGATTACCAAATTAATATGATATCAAGGTATCAACACTTACCTTTCAGTGACCAGATATGTGAAGAGTCAGTTTTATTTAAGACTCCTGGCCTGTTTCTAATCACAGCAATAATCTGACCTAGTCAGAAAGGAGACAAAGGATGAAGGTAAATGTCCTTCATGTAAACATCCATTGCAAAGATCAATTATTGTTTTAAAACCTTAAAAGGAAAAAAAAAAAAAAAAAAAAAAAAAAAAAAAAGGACACAATGGAAGCACCTCAGTCCATGGTAGCTAGGAACAAATGTGATAGTTGTGGTGACTGCTTCATGCTTCATCCTTCAATCCCACTGCTGGTGGGTTCTATTGTCCATAGCAGACCTATCATCTGATACAGCATCATGGACTCTTTCCTCAAACCTAAGATTGAAGGCATGATAAAATAAATATATACAAGGCCTATTTCAACTGGTTACCTTTTATCTCAAAAATAAAACGCTGACTGGTATTATTTTGTACTGATATCATGAAACAGTAAATACACCAACACATATGTCTGTACACAAAAACTAGATATTAAGTGAAACATGTCCTCCCAAAATTAGAAAATATTTATTTACAGTCAGTTTAACAGAATTTTTTTTAAAAAGCTGGGAAATAGTTTCTTTTTTCTTTTGTCCTTTTTCTTTTCTTTTTTCCTTCTTCTTTTCCCTTCCCCCCACCCTTTTTTTTTTTTTTTCTTTCTTTTTTTTCTTGACAGCAGTAACCTGGCACAGCTTGGAACATATACATGGTCTTCTGTTGCACTGTCAAATGACCTGGCTAGTAACTTCAGTCTTTTATATCTTTGTCTACACACTTTATCCAGGAGAAACAGGGAACAATACATAGTTTATTAAAGCATTTGAGGGAATTTCTCTTTTACCATAGGAACAGTGGTCTGCTTCACTGTGTGGAGAAGTTCTGCTTGCCAGGCAGACCGACAGAGAAGCTACTGTTTGGCTGCTGCATCTACTAGCACCTAGTTTGGGATGGAAAAGTCTGTGGGGAGCTGCATACTGTTGGGACTGAGCAGCTGAGCTGCTAGCCTGCGATACCAATCAGCAAGGTGATATCCCACTTCAAATCCATTAACTTCAAGTAAGAAGGTGAAGCCTAATGTGTGGACATACCCAGCCTGGTGACTGGAGGCTTCCTAGATTTGCATTGCCAGAAGCTGACATATCTTCCAGCAGATGATAGAATTTCTCTGTCCACTGGGCTACACATGCGTTTGTTGTCTGCCTTATGCTTCCCTGCTGAGAACAAGGACTTCTTCCCTAAGACAAGAGCAGTTATTTTTTTCTCAGGTGGGAATTGTTATGCTTGATCTAGTAGCAAGCCTCCTTTAGGGTTTTCACCATTGTCGATCCAATGTCTTAGATCTAACAGACTGTTTGCTCTACCATCCTGGCTTTGATCTACTTATCTAAAGCCTTTTTATAGGTCATCTTCTCAGCACCATGCTTTCAGATAGAGATGGGGACTACATAGTTTTTCCCTGGTTGAGCTTTTGCCCCAACCTGTTCAGGATACTGATGGCAATACCATAAATGACAGAAATGTATAATCTGTTCTTTTGCACTTTTTGAAGAGATGCTCACTAGCACTGGGAATGGGTTTTAGGCTGAAGTATGCTGTCTCATACATTTTGCTCTGAATAATATTACAGACTTTAGACTCCCCAAATAAGAGCTTTGTTGATGTGAGTTATCAATGCTGTATACCTTCGTGTACTAAAGACCTTGAGTGATAGGAGCTAATTATTTTCCTCCCTTCTCCCAGTATGCCAAACAAAGACTTTTCTTGGTTGCTGTAGTGTTTATAGAGTTAAGTAGTACAGCTGGTGGGGAGGAGGATATCTTTTGGTCCTCAGGTCACTGCTATGAATATTCTTCTGGCCAGGTCCTCTGTATAGAAACATCCATGAATATTCTTAGGTACAGAGTGTGCAATAAGGAACAGAGTGAGTAGTTTCCCTCCAACAATCTAAAGAATTACAAAAACAATTGTCATTGTCAAATTCCAGTCTCTGTGCAACAACACTAAGTATTTTATTGCAAGCTATATTCTCCTGGCTTATATTTATTACCACTGAACAGGCTTTTAATGCTGGCTTTAAAAGACATACTGCCATCAGCTGAAAAGTTATAAAGATCTTCTTTCCATCTACTTTTTTCAGATCAATTTGGGGTGGTCACTTGGCAATAAATTGAGTCTCTAAATCAATCTTATTTCTTCCTTTTTAAAGATCCCTTTCCACTTGTCTTCTTAAGAAGTGACACCAACTATTTTAATCTAGCCATTCTAAATCATTTGATTCATACACATAATAGAAAATCCCTAGAAATTTAACAGTACTTGGATCTTAATTACCACGAAAGCCATTGTGTGAATTAGATTGGAATATGGTATGCTTTTATATATCCTTTTTCACACATAAGGTGCAGTGGCAGTGAGACGTTTATGATGAACTGAACAGTGTCTGATAATAAAGCTGCATCAGTCCAATAATTTGAAGGGTCCTAAGAGTGATACACTTTTTGTCAAGGTAGCTTTATACCAGGATTCTACAGTCTAGAAGGCAGGTTTCTGTCAAGCAATATTTCATTTTGCAAGTCTCGTTACTTGCAATTTTCATGCTTGGCAAGGTAAGAAGTGACATGCTGAGTCAAAGCTGTGCTATCTGCAGTTAACTGTACCTCTAGACTGACAAGACAGCCTTAAAGAAACACAGCATTATTATAATTACTAAGCATATTTGCTTCTATCTGACAGGGAAGTCAAATACATGCATTGGGAGATTTCATTTGATGTTGGCCCAAAAGTTATAAGAAAACCATGCTGTTTAGCCAAATTTACTCTCTGTATGCAATGATAATGAAGAAATTCTAAGGAAACTTTTCTTACTTTTATTTCATGAAATAAAAATTTGCTGCCAATTTTTTGTATTAAAGTCCCCATAACATACGAAAAAGCAGATGAGTCAAAGTTTATGTAAGTTTACGTGACATTTTTGTTTTGATAGAATAGAACAAGCAATTGTCTATTCAATACACTTATTTACATATTTTTGTTTAAATCGTAAATTATTCCATCTTGTTATGTTTCTATTAAAAACAAATTTTCTGCATGCATTTCTGCACTACTATGCAGTATGTTAAACTGATAGATCAATTTAGTCTTAAAATTAGCCATGTCTTCCATTTGTCTTGTACAGGGAAATCTTTTGCAGGTGATACACAAGTAGTCCATTCTTGAATTCCAGAAAGAAAGCCCAAACTCTTCAAGTAACCTGAATACTGTTGGTGGTATTTTAAGACTCATGTATACGTTTTTTATCTTTTTGGCATGTGTTTTTACACAGGCCATTTCTCACTTTTGAGTTTTGGTGTGATGTCTCCAACAGATGCAAACCTCAGAGATGTTCTCCATAGTAAGTGTCTTGTGATGGTAAAAAACACACACCAGGTTTCCAAAAGACCTCCATTTCAAATAGTTCCTACTTTAACCACATATAATTGGAAGTTATGTGGTCCAGGTATGTACTAAATGCTCTTTAGGGATCCAGGATGGCTGCAGAGGTGCAGCTGTAGTGGCACAAAGGCAAAGAGAGAAGTTGAAAAGGAATTATCTACTGTGGTTGATACTGTGTGTAAGCCAAAATGTTGAACCACCAAGAAGATGCTTTGCATACAATGAGAAATGTGGTAAGTAGTTTTAACTCCTTTAAAAATCAGGTCTCAAGGATGCAAAATGCTTTGGAAAATCTGCCCTTGGATTCCATACAGTTGTTTATTTAGTTACTCACTACTTCAGAATGTCTTTTACAGTCTTTGTTAGCGTAACTGTCTGCACAAATCCCTAAACATAACTTCTGTTTCATCTTGTTTTCTCTTTACATTTTGCTATTAGGTTTTTTTCTTCATGAATGCACTGCTTAATTATTTCATCCTCAAATGGCTTTTTCACAGCACATTTGAAAAAATATAAAAACGTGTGTATTTCTCTACCAGTCCCCAATTCTTATTTTCCTTAATTATTTTCATTAGTTGCTTCTGCACTGTCATTTTCCCTTTTATCCTGTCCATGCAAATATATTGTGTTTTACTCAATTCAAGTGACTTATAGGTCATGTTTATCTTGTAACTTTCCAATCCACTGGCTGTGAGCATGGTGGACCACACTTTTACAACAGCAGATCAGGAGGTTAGATACCTTTGTGATTCCAAAATACACAGACAGCATAACATACAACTTACACAAATTTATACTACTTATATACATATTCATATTGATTATTAGACATAAATGCTAATCAAGGACTCAGTCCTGCCCTGTACTGAGTCCCAAGGATTGCAAAGCATTTGAGCAATCCTGGTAGCTGCCAGGGAACTAACCATATGACAACATTATGCTCAGACACAGTTAAAACTTTGCTGGTGAAACTAATTTTCAACTTTGACAGAAACATCTGTCTCTCTTCACTATCATTGTATGTATTATAACAGGACTTGAAGGTCCAATAGATACAGAAGCCCTATTATTCAGGGTCCAGTGCAAAACAGTATAATGGAAATCTGTGTTTCACGGAACAAAAGGGTTTGGTAGGAAGAATGGGAAGGAATAGAGTAGCTCATATAGGTGGTATGACATTCAATATCACAGACCTGAGCAGGACAGGGAGGTCTATTTTTCTATAGTTGTAGACCCTTTAACAACAGACCTTTTGTTTTCCCTCCAAACAGGAGTTTTGCTGTGGTTGTCTCGCATAGTGTATAATACAAAAATGAGAAAGAAAACAAAGGCAGTGCTTTCCTGAATTCACAAAAATAAAAAGAAAAATTCTCATTCGTTTAACTAAAGCTGAGGTGTTTCCAAAATTTGTGCAGTATTTTCAGTATAAGACATTATAATTACAGTAGGTCTTAGCAAAATAATAGCATATCTCTATGCAGTAGAAATCCATGGAGAATAACGTGAAGACCTGCATGGTTGTTATAATAAATGATGATTGTGTATATATAGTAAAAAAACATATATGGATTTAAAATAAGCCATTCCTAATTTATGTCAGTGGAAGGGAGGGGTGAACATGGTCTTGGTACTACAGTACCAACTGTGAACAAAATGTTGTTAAATACTTGCTTCGTTGTTGTATTGTTCATTTTTAAGTGCTCCACCATTATGAGCTTGGTTAGTATTCCCCAAAATATTGTACATCAGAATAAACTAAGAAGTTTATAATATTATATTATTATAAACAACCAATGTTATAACCATCCAAACATATTAAAATTAATGTACTCCTATAAAAAGATACCCCAACTAAAACAATGAAAAAGAAAGCACAATGTAAAATTTGACAAAATGTTGTAATAAATGATAAATTATTGTCAGAACCTTTAATTTTCCATATTTATACATTGATAATGATAAACACATTTGTTCTTTAAGACAACATAATGAAATCCCATTCGTATATGCTGCAATTTAGCTGTAAGTGTCTGCAAGTGTGATAGCAGTCTCCAAAAGTTTGGCATGATGGTGCACAAGGGAGACAAATATACTATGATCTTCATGAGTTGATTGATGCTGTATAAGGAGGTCTAAAGGACAAACAGCATTACTTAGAGGCATTCTGTGCAGAAGAGGAAAAAAAGAAGGCAAAGTAATGTGTAGGAGAGTAACATCAACTTTCATAGGACTTTTATGACAAAGAGAGTGGTGTTGTCCATGTGTGTCTCCACCATCCCTGTGGCCACCCCCATCCCACCCACCCCCCGCTTTCCATCATGGGGAAATACTCTAAAAATACTAAAATACTTCATTAGAAAAGTAAACATGTTTCTTGGTCTGACCTACACTTAGATAACACTCCATACAAGAATCCCTGGGCATTTATCTAGGGAATGAAGTTGAAGCTAAAAGGAGGAAATTACAAATGTATAATTCTTAATTTCTAACCACATTCATTACATTTTCTTTTTCTTTAGACTAACTTTTCATTTGGAAACAAGTGATCAGGCAATAAGGAACCTCTATAGACCTTCGCAGTTGGCAACCACATTTTAACAGCCTGATCTTGTCAGAGCCAAACACCTTCCTTTCTTTGAACACTTAATCCCTCAAGAAGACTTTCCAGCTCTTTCAGCTGGACCCACTAATTTCTTCTGCACTGGGATAGGATGCTTCCTCCACCCTCCACTTTTCTCCTCTTTGTATATGTGTTGCTGTTGGTCTCCATGTCCAGCCTTAGCTGCTGCTCATTTTCCAGTTACTGCTCTGCCCCAGACAGCTCTCTGCCTCCTTTGTCCCTTTGCTTTTTTCTCTTACTCAACTGTCAGTTTTCCCAAACACCCACTCTGAGCTGTACTTCGCCCTATCAACCTTTCTTGAAGTTAAAGAAGACAATAATACCCACATTTCATTTGACAGTTTAGGTATCTTGTAGTCACTTGTTTCTCCCACTACCCTTGATGAGTGCTGGCTTCCTTTCCCTTAATCAGTTCTCTCTGTAATTATCTCTTTCCTTAATCAGTTGTCTGATTACTATTCCCTTTCTATCAATCATGATTGTTCCCATCACCTGACAATGACAGTCAGCCTCACCTTGTTCATACCACGAACTTCAACTTTCCGCTTTTTTGACACCCACATACTGCTGCTAAGGTCAGTATCAGCCCGAGTATCTTGCACAAAGAGCCACTATGGATTCAGACAGGTGGGGGAGTCTGTGACCACTTCCACTGAGAACATCATCACCCCTGCTCTTCTGCTGGGTGCAAAGGGCTGCAGAAAGAAAGGCAAATTGCCCTTTGAAATACACCTTTTTGTGCCTGATGAGGCAAAACTTTGAACCCACTTTTATGATCACATTCTTTTGTATCCCTGACTTATTTGCACACCAACTCTGTCCGTATTGTTTTACCACCTTCTATCCATTAGATACAACCAGGTGGTGAGAAACTAAAACTATAGGTATTTGTCATTGCCAGGAACTCCCCAGACACAATACTATTGTCTCATATCATCTTCTGTAATCTATTTCCTTTTGCACATCTCTTTCATTAAATTAAAATGGTCCCACCCCGGAATATATTGTGTCTGTGCTGGTAGTGTTGCCTAGTGAGATCTTTTATCAAAGCAGTGGTGTTTTGTGGTCTGTCTTTGAAATTTCCTTCCCTGTTTTGCTGTCATCCTGAAATATAACTGGGATATAAATTCTTTGTCCTTTGTACCTGGCTGGGGAGGTGGTCCAGACTGATAAAACCAGAGAGAGCTCTCAAAAAGGAGATTTAGGTTTAGGCTTTTGTTGAGTATTGCACAATATTGGGAAAGAACCTATGTTCTCAGCCAAATAAACCTTTACTCTCCCTGCTGGTGTTCAATATATGTCCCTCAAAGGTTTCCAGATGAATTCAACTCCCTCTCATATATTTACCAGCTGACACTGGAATGTTTAGTGGCTATTACTTGGAAAAAAAAATAATTGGAGGCTTTATAATCACTGTTTCAAACCAGATCTTGTCTTTGTGGGATTTACAGTTTAGATTTTACAAAAGTTAGGCAAATACAACATCAAAAATATAGAAACCACATATACTCCTGTAAACCAATGTCCTGCAAAACAAGTTTTTTAAAATCTTGCAGACACATCCCTTCCTTCACTCTGGAGATAAGGTACAAATGTTGATGCAATCAGTGAGCTAAAAGCAAAGTTGTTGTATCTCATCCACTAGAGAAGAGACTAGAGGTTTTCAGAAACTCAGTAAAGAACTAAACTAAAAGCTGTTTAAACAAATGAAAAAGAGGAGTTCAGTTTTTGACTGAACTGGCCTAGAACCATCTGCTCAGCTGGGAGATCCTCTGAAGAATTCTTCAACTGGACAATCTGCAACTGATTAACGATGTCCTTTCTTTACCACGTCAGTTAACAAGGACCTGAAAAAGTGACTATACCCATTATCTGCACAGTCCAACCCAAAAATGATCAGGCAGACTGAGCTTGATTGAAATTTTATAACATTATTCAGTGGCAGGAAAAAAATAGTATTTTATTGGTATTACTATGTATACTAATAAAATACCAGTCCAACAAAGATTTTAAAGAACTGGTAATTCAAGATCTTTGACATGATCCCATATGGCTCTTCTTACATTCCTTTGTAGCTGTATGCTTTCCTCTTTGATACCCAACTGGATACCTGGTCTGCAGAAAACACGTGCTCACCAGTTTAAGATGGGACCCTCTACAATGCCTTGTTTTGTTCAAAATAATAGCTTCTACCTGCAGTTTAATTTCCTTTGAGAACATTATTTGTGCTACGAATGTGAAAACCTTTATGGAAAAAAAGCAGAGTTGTTTCAAAAGTGTTGACAGTGCGGCGGTAGGTTGTACACAGTGAAGAAGCTGTAGTGATCTGCTGGGATTTGCAGGCAACCGTTTCACTCCTCATGTATATCTTTCCCATTTTTTTACTCTCCACCCACGCCCCCACACGCCCCCAAACCCCCACCCCATTAAGGTCAAAACAATTATCTTTCAAAACAACGACAATCTCTAGCCATTGTTTTTGGATACTTGCCCACTCTACATGAATACCAACACCAGGAAAAAAGAAAAAAAACAAACAGCTATTTCTTTCACCCTCAGTTTTCCCTCATGGCGAAGGAATGATCTTTAAGCATTAAGATTGAAATATATGGAGCTCAGAGGGCTAAGCAGAGCCCAGGGATGGAGGGAATTCAAATATTTATACTCAGACATTTGGGCTGGTTTTTTTCCCTCCCCTCTCTGCAGTGTACATACTTACGCTTCTAAATCCATACTTAGGGATTCCAATAAAATAACCCAAGTTTAGAAATAGCAATTCACTTCCACTGACAGACAGTCTTTTGTGGTGAAAACCTTTCAAACTCAGGTCAGATTTATTAGAGACCAAAATCTGGACTTGCAGGTTTTTGGTATTATAGAAAGGTAAAGCTGCCTCCCAAGGCTTTAATGTAGATTAACAGCTAATGTTTGCAAAACAGTAAGAAAACTCAAAAATATTAATATTATCATAGTACAGGAAATTAGCTACACTTATTTTTTATTACTATTAACAGAGGCTGTGCATGAAGTACCCTTCACATTGAATTGAATATGTAGCCCATTCAGTTCACCTGTCATTAGTATAATAGGAAAGTAGACAAAGTGAAGCATTGTAGTATGGATATAACGTGCTATAATGGAGTGCTTCAAAAGATGTTCAGCATATTTTTAAACAATTAGTCATCCTTCCTTATTGAAGCAGCAACCATCTAATCAAAGCAAAAATGCAAGTCATGAACAAAAGCAGAGAGTGGGGAGGTAAAGGTCATGCAACATGGATCACTGGTTGTTCAAGTTATTTTCAGGTAGTTTGGCAGATCTCCAGGGGTGTGATTCAACTTTATACAGGTTACAGAGAAAAAAACATTTTTTATTCTAACAGAACAATTTCACAGCATGATCTAAACTTAAAAAAAAAAAAAAAAAGGCAAACCCCTTAAAACGGTTTGATTGTTCATTTTGTAGAGATTTTTTGAACATATAGCAATTTTCTTCCTCATTCTTTGCAGAAAAAGATTTGAGACAGCACTGAAAAATTAGATTTGGGATCAATTGGGCTTTCCTATTAAACACTTTGTTTCCTGATAATATTGAATTGGGTCTGTCTGGCAAGGTTTTCGTAGTGGGCATGCTACAGTGGTGGCTTCTTTGAGAAACTGTTAGAAGCTTCCCCTATGTCTGATTGTGTCAATGTCAGCCAGCTACAACATGGACCTGCCACTGGCCAAGGCTAAACCCACCAGCACAACTTGCAGCTGGAGAGAGGACTGTGAATATGTGAGAGCAACGACCCTGCAGACACCCAGGTCATTGCAGAAGGAGGGCAGGAGGTGCTCCAGGCACTGGAGCAGAGGTTCCCCTGCAGTCTGTAATGAAGACCATGGTGAGGCAGGCTGTCCCCCTGCAGCCCATGGAGGTCCATGGTGGAGCAGATACCCACCTGCATCCCGTGCAGAACTCCACGCTGGAGCAGGTGGATGCACCTGTAGGAGGCTGTGACCCCGTGGGGAGCCTGTGCTGGAGTAGGCTCCTGGCAGGACCTGTGGACCCATGGAAAGAAAGGAGCCCAGTTTGGAGCAGGTTTGCTGGCATGACTTGTGACCCCATGCAGAACCCACGCTGAAGCAGACTGTTCCTGAAGGACTGCACCCCATGGAGAGAGAAGCCTACGCTGCTGAGGAGGAAGGAGTGGCTGAGACAGCTGTTGTGGATTGACAGAAGCCCCCATGCCCCCACACCCTGCACTGCTGAGCGGGAGGAGGCAGAGAAATAGGGAGCAAAGTTAAGAAGAGAGGACGTGTAGGATGAAGGCTTTTTAAGTTTTGGGTTTATTTCTCATTATCTTACTCCGGTTTGGTTGGCAATAAATTTAACTAATTTGCCCATGTCAAGTCTGTTTTGTCCATGCTGGTAATGAGTGAGTGATCTCTCCCTGTCCTTGTCTTGACCCTTAGCCTTTTCATTATATTTTCCCTCCCCTGTCCAGCTGAGTAGGGGAGTGATAAAGCAGCATTGGTGGGCAGCTAGTGTCCAGCCAGGGCCAACCCACCATGATCATTCTTTTACTTTTGTTCATCCCATTGCTTTATTTGCTTTTGTTTATCTTAATTTCTGTCATTTATACATCAGATTCCACCTGACACTTTCACATTTTACATCTTGTTCCCTGTTATGAAAGTTAGATTTTTAAGGGAAATAGTAAAATTGAAGCCTTGACTTGCAAACTCCTCCTTATATTTTCTGTTTCTGCATTATCTACATAAAATGGCTCTGTTCCCTGACAGAGGATATGAAATCCAGCATACACAATAATGTAAAGTAGAAAAGCAACACACTGGCCATAGCAAAAACAAAGGAGAAGTAAATGCATGTGCTTCACAAATCTGACTCCACCAGGCAGAGATGAAAGCAGCATAAGCCACATGAAATACAGAACAAATGAGTGCACTTTTTAATCTTTACAGAATATTGTCAGGCAACGAGGGATATTTTTGGACTTCACTTTGACAGTTCTTGCTCCATATTTACTGTCTAATCTCTGAATACCAACTTACAAAGCATGAGAACATCCTAACAGAACCAGGCAAGAGCAGCTGAAGGATTGCTCTGGCCCTGTAGTCCATCACTGAAGTAAAAATAGCTAAACTCTTGCCTTTTTCTACTGAGCTTGAACTTTCCACTACTGATAGATAGCATGTGCTCTTTCAGTGTTTGGACGTTAGTCCTCTTGTCAGTTCAAGATAGCTTACGTTTGGTGAGTGTGGTTCAAGACGTATTTGTGCAGCTCATTTTTGGAGCTGATTTGTAGCTGCAGATGCCTGCTTAAGATAACTGGCAAACACTGCATTATGTTGCTACATTTTTTTTAAATCAGTGGCAGCACAATGTATGTGCTGGCTGTCACTAAAGTAAATGATCAGGAAACTGAAGAGTAATGTCATTATGCACAGCAGCTGGTTAGAACCTTTGTAATCCTGCAATGAATTTTATCCTTTAGAAGTATTTTTGTTACAAATTATACACCAAATACTTTCATACTGCAAGGAGAAATAAGTTTATCGTAACTTCAAGTAAATGTTTCCAAACTTAAAGTCAGAGAAATACAAGAAAAGTGACATTTTCCACTACTCTGGAAGCAGGTTCTTATAAAATGGCTCTCTCAGTTGGGGTGTTATGAATTTGGGTCAGCTGACAGATGCATGAAGGTGGCCAAGGCATATTGGAATTACGTTCCACAATACCTTTGTATGCAAGAAGGAAAGATTTAACAGCAGATTGATCCCTGCAACCCTGATATAGAAAAGCCTTCATATACTGCAAAGCACTTAAAAGCTTTTTAAAGCACAAACTCAAATCCTATTTTTAAAGACATTTTTAAAACTTCAACGTACTTTAACTGTAGTTTGATATTTAGCACATAGAGTTATATGCACTAGAGTGTTGATGAAATGGCATGATTGTAAATGTTTTTTAAGTCATTTTCTGTTTCCCAGGAAAAGGGAATCAGCACAGAAATTTCTGAAACAAAAAGAAGTGGATAGAGTCCTGGCAGAAGAAGAAAGATGGGCAAGGAGTAGCTTCTGAGTATCACCAAAATAAACTGAGAATCCTAGTATTTAGTGTGTATTTTGAAAGGTCAACTTTACAGCTACTTTGCCAGAAACTGATTATCAGAAGGGTTAGGTTAAATAGCTTTTTGGTACTCACTAAATGTGTTATAGAAACAAAACCTACAGACTACACTTAATGGGTTTAACCTTCTGCATTTTGATGCTGTTTCACATTTCTTTGAAGGTTATCATGTAACATTATTGTATTCTAATACCAAATTGTTTTGAACATTTTCTGCTCATTGGCAACTGCAATAATATTCTGCCAAAAGAGAAGCAGATTAACTAATAACTTATAAACTTTAACCTTTGTTAAATAAGTGTGGTATTTACAGTGGAAACATTTCATTAAATATATTTAGTTTGCAGATGACCTGCTTTCTCAGTCCACAAAAAGCAAGCTTCTCAAATACAAAGATTTTTGCAAGTAAGATACATGTTATCAGGTGGCACATTTTTGCTCACTTATGATTTTAATAAGGCTGTCTATAGCTACCCTTCTGACTCCTCTTGGTAATGAATCAAAACATCTCTCGAGTCTGGATGATCATGCAATAGTAATGTACTGAGGGGTAGCATTACAAAACACTCTGCTTAATTTTGTTCATTTTAAAACAAGCCCCTCCCGTGTTTCTCTCCCGACCTAATGATTGTTTCCTTTAATCTCCAGACTAGATTCAGCCCTACTTCACTGCATGGGGGTCAATACGCTAAGCGCATGTCTCCTCCCCCCATTAACCTTTACCCACACATGTTCTCCTCTTTCCTGGCCACTCTCCACAGCAGTCATGACACCAGGGAAAACCCTCTTAGTGTTGTCCCATGAAGGGCTGTGTGTTGACATAGGATGTGTGTCACAATACAAAGCCAGTGCAAACTGTGCATACTTAAAAATTATCCCTTCCTGGAGCAGCCACCCACATCTTTGCTCTGAAGGGGAGTGGTCTTCCTTTTGGGTAATAAGTATTATTTTAGGGTCTTTATTCTAAACATCTCATGCTTAAGCCTGCAATGTGCAGGTGAACAATGAGTGACAATAAATGCAAGTCTCCAAAGTGTTTATCTAAGACTTGCAGTGAAAATGTCATGAATAGTATTGCATGAGTGAAAGAATCTAAACTACAGACTGTTTAATTTTTTTTTTTTCTAATTTTAATTTTATGTATTTTAATTTCTATGTAAAACAAAGATTGAGGTTAAAAAAAAAAAAGTTGAACAGCTTTGGAAGAAAAATGAATATGCACTTTCTTCCTTCATATATAGATGCAGTGGCATGGGTACTATGTTTAAATAATAAAAGTGACTGGAGCATAAAATTAATAATTTTCCACTGACCTCCATATTAATTTAAAAACATTTTTCCTTGCATACAAGTAAAGCTTTGTGTCAATTTTAATTTTTCTTAAGCTCTAGACAGTTATTCCAATCCAACATAAGACAAAGTGAACAGGAGCATATTAACAGCACAGAAAGTCTCAAACACTGTACAAGCATAAGTTCAGGATTCAGGTGGAGGCTGCATGTGCACATAACTGTAAATTTTCATAACATGACTCTCACACAGAAAATAAATTACTAAAACCCACGTCTAATATGTAGAAATTAATTCCATATTCAGACAGCCTCACATCCACCATAAACCATGTATACTTTCTGAGTTGAAAGCTGCCTAAACTATCAGAAACTCATTATATATGATCCAGCTGCCAACAACCTAAATAATTTACTGAAAAAAATCCTCAAAATTTTTCCACTTTTTTGTTACATATTTTCTTGCAGATACATGTGACTTCATATAGCATCTGGAAACACTTTTTCTTTATCTAGTATTCAATTGTAGTCATTTTTCCTGTGCAGACCAGAAATTTTCTAAAAATATGACATCCTTATAACAGTGTCTGTGTCAGTGACTCCTAATTTCCAAATGTTTCTATTCAATGTATAATCTGGAAGGCCACTTGTTATGTTATATGAAAACCAGGTCCATATAAAGGACAATGCATTGTATATTTATATATGACAAATACCTCTTTCTTTTTTTGTTTTAATGCCTCTGGCTATTCAACGTGGGCTTCCATGATAGACTGAGATGAAAAAGCAAGAAAGAACAAAAGAAAGATAGAAGATGCAATAATTAAATAGCATAATTCACCAATTCCCTCTGTCAGTTTCCTGCTCTTTAGGTTTTAAGGTTACAGTATAGTCTTGCATCAGGTCTGGCTGACATGGAGTTAATTTTCACCATAGCAGCCCCCATAGTGCTGCACTTTGCATTGGTAACCAGGAAGCTGGTGATAATGCAGCAGTGTTTTGGCTACTGCCAGGCTTGGTGCTTGTGCTCCAATGCTTGCTCTCACAGCATCAAGGCTGTCTCTTCTGCATTCCTCCTCCCCAGCAGGCTGCCATTGGGCAAGATATTGGGAGGGGACACAGACAGGAGAGCTGACCCAAACTGACCAAAGGGGTATTCTATACCATATGATATCTGTTCAGCAATAAAGCTAAGAGACAGGAGGAGGAAGGGGAGCATTCATTATTTATGGTATTTGTGTTCCAGACCAACCACTATGTGTACAGAAGTCCTGCTTCCTTGAAAGTGGCCAGGCATTGCTTACTGATGGGAAGTAGAGAATAACATCTTTTGTTTTCCTTTGCTTCCATGTGTGACCTTTGCTTTTTGCTTTTGCTTTATTAAACTGCCTTTATTTGACCCACAGGGGTTTTTTTATTATTTTCTCTCTCTCCCCGCCCCCCCCGCCCCCCCCCAAGAGAAGAATGGTGGCTCAGTGGACACTTGGGATCCAACCAAGGTCAAACTACCACAAGTCTCTACAATCTTGTTAAGCATTTGAGATTATAAAAGAGAAAAGAAGAAAACAATAACAATAACAACAACAACAGCAACAACAATAATAATAAATAGGTCAGAAAGAAAAGCAAAAAGTTTTTAAAAGGTACAGAAAGCAATGATGATGATGAAGTGATAGCACTTTTATTGTAAACTAACATGAGCATAGCACAAAATGTTACAATTGTCAAGAAATAGCAAATCAATTCACTAGATTCCATGGTCTTACCTCATTCTTGTTACAAAGACAACATTTTATCCATGCCAGTTTAGGTAGGTGCACTTTGCTAATCAACATGAATCCAGGGATTCTTAAATACAGATCCAAATTTATCACCAATCAAGTTGTTCTGCCAGTGGAATCATAGTACTGCTAATGTTAGTTCAGCCAAATCATTCTAATTAAAATTCAGACATTTAAAGAAGTCACTTAATCATCAAAGACTCTGTTCATTTCAAAACCACCTTGCTCCAGTGACAGTCATAGACAAGTTTTATAACTTGCACAACCCAGAAGACTACCTCACATTACAGTGAGAATGTGATATGCATGTAATAGTTCTCATGTTAACCTAATTTCTCTGGAACAGCACAAGAAGTTTAAGGTCTTAAGCCATTTCTCTGAGAAAAAAGTGTGGTAAAATTTCTACATTGCAAGCCAATTCAAAGATGATTTTTTTCATTTTCCCTAAGGAGATATCCATTTTCTTGACCATAAAATCTATGATTTTTCAAATGAACTCTTGGAAACAATCACCACTGAGTTTTGATAATCAGCAAGAGATAAAATTTAATGAAACTATATGAAAGCAGCTGTAGGCACCTTGGTACTGTTTCACAACAAAGTGACAAGAGCTGTATCATATGGACCTGCTCCCCTGAAACTGCCCATCCAACTGATGATCAGGCCTTGGGTTCGTACAGCACTTTAAAAGATTAATCTTAAAGATTTATTTTCTACATTGGGTATTCAATTTGAAGTTTTAAAAGAATTAGCCACTTTAATATGGATGCATGTTAAGTTGGCCCTTGTTAGAGCTATGTCACACATTTCATATTTATCCAGCATAGTTTAAAGCCGAGAAATGGTCCAAACAGCTGTTAATGGCTTGAACTAGTGGGCAAGAAAACTTCCACTGAATTGAAGTACTCTTCCACTGTAAGTTTTCAGATATAGCTTCCAAATTACTTGATTAGTACTTTCAGAACTACTTTATGTAGTCATTTGAGGAGATAAATCTACATTATTTTACCTTCACTGGCTGTTGATAACCAAATCGCAGCTACATCACATACACAATTTTGAAACAGTTTTAGAGATGCACCCAAATCAGTAAGAGTTTGCACTGAAGCTTAATGAGTTAGCTCTTGTGACTGCACTGCTCTGAATGAACTACAGAAACAACATTCACAATTAAAATGTTTAGCCCTAAATACTGTCATTAATACCCCTGTTATTTGGTGCTTAATTTTGTTTGTTTCAGAACTGAGAGCTCTTTAGATCATACAGTTTAATATTTTATACATACACCTTTATTTCTGACCAAAGCAGGTAATAAAATGATCTTTCAGTCAAACTTTGCTTTTTATCCTAGTGGACTGCCTCTGGGCTTTCAATTATTAATGTGATGGCTTTGCAGGGATGCTACAATGTACTGGAAAGGTGGGTGGGATCAAAGAAAGGTGAGGTAAGTTCCAAAATTATAGTTACTCTTTGTGCTGGTTTTGGCCAGGGCACAGTTAATTTTCTTCACAGTACCTAGTAAGGGGCTGTGTTTTGTATTTGTGCTGGAAACAGTGTTGATAATTCATGGACGTTTTCATTACTTCTGAGCAGCTCACACAGAACCAAGGCCCTTTCTGCTCCCCACCCACCCACCAGCGAGCAGGCTGGGGGGGCATGAGAAGCTGGGAGGGGACACAGCCGGGACAGCTGACCCCGCCTGACCAAAGGGATATCCCGTACCACATGGTGTCACGCTCAGCAAATAAAACTGGTGGGAGAAGAAGGAAAGGGAGGACATTTGAAGTTATGGCATTTGTTTTCCTAGGTAATTGTTTGGTATGATGGAGCCCGGCTTTCCTGTGGATGGCTGAACACCTGCCTGCCCATGGGAAGTGGTGAATGAATTCCTTGTTTTACTTTGCTTGCATGTGTGGTGGCCTTTCCTTACCTATCAAAATTCTGGTTTACCTATTAAACAGTTTTATAAGTAAAAGTTTTCTTTTTTACTCTTCCAGTTCTCTCCCCCATCCTGCCATGGGGGCAGTGAGCAAGTTGTGTGGTGCTTAGTTGTTGGCTGGGGTTAAACCACAGCAATCTTTAATAATTTAACACATAAAATAGTCTGAAGAATTATATTTTTGTTTTGCTGAACAGAATTTTTAACTTTCAGCTGATACTTAAATTTTGAAATTTCAAAATTACAAGATGAAAAATGGAACCACCTTTGAATCTGAGAAGGTCCTGCATCTCTTGTTATAGGCAGAAAATCCAGCAAAGAGAAATGTTTCTGTAATGATGTGCATATGCTGTAAATTGACCCAGAGATTTTCACAGAGATGTTTCTGCAAGTCTGAGCCCTGCAGCTCCCTTATTTTGAAAAGAATTTCCTTTAATCAGCAAATAATCGGAAATCTAATTCTCCTCCTGGCTGAAAACATGTGAAAAAAAAATTCACTACAGCAATAAACAGTTATGGAACACTAAAAAATTATAGTAGCAATGGCAATAGATTTAGTAAGAAACCTAACCTTATGGTATCCAGTTAATGAACCTTGTGGAGTATTCCAGAGGATTTTTTCCACAGTGCTTAGAAAACAGACCATATGGAGCAAAATCAGAGCAAAAAATAAAATGAATGAACCCAGATTAAGGACTAGTACATGTGCTGCCTGCAAAAACATCCTACAAGGCAGAAAACAGTTTGAGAGACTATCTGGTTATTGCCCAGACTCCTCCTGGATAATTGTGCCAGTCTAACCTTGGTGTTAATGCTGTGAAGGCAGCACACTGTCTCACCCTTGGTCCTCACTCCCACTAGCAAGCATGAGAAGCTAATTTTTCTCCCTTCACTAGACACCAGCACCAGAAACCAAACACCTTTGTATGTTCCTTTGCTGCCTAAGATACACAGCAAACTATAATCTGTAGGAATTCTTTTTAGTGCTAGCAAAACAAAAGGGTGCAAAGTAAATGTTCAGACAAGCATTTCACTGTGTCCCAAGTGCAATATTGTCCCACCCATATAAACTCCTCTGCTCGACTTCTCTGGATATAGAGGTAGGCTGTATGTTGTGACGAACTGGCCTGCTTGACTGAAGTCTTCTTCTGTTGAACTTAATAGAATGACACAGAAAGAACAAGTAATGCTTCCTAGGTCTGGTGAACGACCCAGGTTCATTTCTGATGTTTTGCATATATCTATTTAAGGATTATAGTTTAAGACACCTGTAAAAAGGAGGAGGAAAAAAAAAATCCATAGCATGTGGATACTACAAATCTGCACACAAATAAAGCACAATACCTAGCTGAATCTAGATTCAACAACATTACAGAAGAAAAGAAAATGAAGAAAATTTATCAAAAAAAAAAATATTCAGCTTTAGAGAAAAGTAGAATGTAATCAATTAAAACATCCTTACTGCAGGATTTATATCTGCAATGTAAACAGAATACTGATGAAAGACAATTTGTCAAAATGTTTAAAAGTAAAATCTGAGAAGTTTTGGAGTGCCTCCTGCACATGAACCTGCTTATATAAAACAAGAAAACCCAACAACTTGATTGAAGAAAAGTTTAATTAGCCTAGCAAGTGCCATGAGAGTCCTACAAAAAACAACTGAAAATATAATCTAATCTCAATGAAAAGACAGTATTCATGCTATATATGGTGTCCAGCTGAGAGAAACTGTTTATCCACAGATTTTAAACATTTCAAAGGATATCATCATTGCTAGGGAAAAAACCCCAACAATAGTAAGTCAAGCAATAGCATGGCATTCTGCAGTCCTTCCTTCTACCTTGATTGTATATTCCTTTAACGGAATTGTTGCTTTATATTTTACTTGATATTACAGTTGTTTAAGAAATGTTCCTGATTCACTCTAAAAAGCTCATTTTAAAGACAGTTATATAAAATTTATGTTTAAAAAAATGTCTATGTTAAATGCCTGGTAGACACAATAGCCTTCGACTATTTTGATTACTGCAGACAGAAATTATCCTTTCTTTTTTTTTTTTTTTTTAAGCTTGAAATTATGCTGCATTTAAGGGTAAAATCATCCTGGATGATTTTATATACACTCACTTCAATGATTAATGAAACTCCAGAACTAAATTGATAGTTGAAATATAAGGAAAATGACTAATTGAAATTGTATGGAATATTTCAGCTACTAATTTATAGTATTTTGGCTGGATTATCCCACCAAATGGTTGCAATTATGTTTCATCATTACTGTTTTTATGTCTTTCTCTCTAGAACTGTGCATTTCACAGGCAGAACAATGATGTTATAGGCATCTGACTACTGAGGCATGTGTGTACTCCATTTTAAGTTGCAGAGCAGCAGTGAAAAAGCTCAAACAAATGAGCTGTAGGAGAAACCCAAGCCCAGATAAGGGCAGACTGAGTGGAAATCAGTAGAGCAGGGCTGGGAAACTGGACCTTAGGGCTTGTTACAACCGCTTCTTCTGCAGCTGTCACAGCAAGCCAAGGGGGATGTCATTTTCATACCTACCATGCTTTGAATCAGATCTGTACCAAGTCTGAAGATAAATTAAACTTGCAGCCCCTTAATCCTAGCCTGTTTTGTGACTTTATTAACCTTTAAATACATTTAACTGCAATTCATCCAGTGACTTGTCAAATCATCACTAAGTGATCTGTAAAAACCTTTTAACTGTTACATTTTTATAATTGTTCTTGAAAGTTGAGCCAAAGTCAGCTTCTCAATACTTTGGCTAACATATTGAATAGGAAGTCATCAGGATCATTTATCCAGGATAGAATCTTAATATTTACCAAAAGAACCCTTGGGAGGGATAACAGTAGCAACACAATTTTTTAACAGGTCTTATTAAAAGCATCAAATTTTTACTACGTAGTAACACTGAGTGTTAATAGAAAATTTCCAGACTCTAATAGATACAAGAAAATAATTCAGAGACACTCTTGGTCTTCCTACCTTCTATAAAACTGTGGGCATAGCTTCAGATTACAGATAAAATACATATTGTTTTGCATAGTACAAAGTAATTAGCAATATATATATATACCAATGAAGCCCATATCCTCACTTAGACAGACATTGGAGCAGTCATAAATGGTTTAATATCCCGAATAATGGCATTTTTAAAATACTTTCTTAATGCAATTAAATAAATTTATCAATATAATGTATATTTTAATACATACGTATACATAAAAATACAAATGTACACATATACACACATCCTTTATGGAAAATCTATACATACTAATAATGTCATGTGTGTTGCAGTTTGATGTCTATGTCTGTGAGTTAGTGTGTGCATGCAAACACACACAGACACACACACACACAGAGACATATATATATATAAACTATATGTATATAAACCAAATAGTTGTGATCACATAGGGCAGGAACATAAAAAATGTGTATGGCAAGTATGGAGATAGTTTAACTGGCAATTTGAAAGCCTGTCCTGCTCAAATGCCACATGTATGTAAATTTTTAATGCAGTGAGTGTGACTGTGTGTGTGTATACATATACATATGTATGTAAATGTCCTTTCTTATATAGTTTTCTAAAATTATTCTTGAAACTTGAGCCAATGTCTGATTGCTCAATAGTTTGGCAGATGTACTGCATGCAAACTTTCATAACAGCAGTTAAAATTACACTGAAGTAGTTGTTGTACCTGTCATAGCTGGTTTATTGTTTCTATTATTCTACAGATGACTGAGCATCTTTCTGGTTCAATAGTCAAAACTCCTCTTTAATAGCTCAAAAACGATCTGAAGGAACAAAGGCAACAGTGCAATACTTTCCTTTTAGTATTTCCACTTTTTCACTGGAGAAACTCTTGCAGGTGCTTTCATTGTGGATAATACCTGTTAACTACCACTTCTCTGTTAAACGCACAAAACTGTCCATGGCATAAGCAACCTCCCATATGTCCATTATTTCCCTTGTGAGAATTTCTTTACTACATTCATATCTCCTTTGATATATTCCTCTCTTCAGTCTGGTGTTGGCATTTAAAAATATAAATTTAAGCACACTGGTGCCTCTGACATTCAGATGTATTTTAAGGACACTTAGCATGCCTTTATTTACATTTTTATTACTGCCATTTGGGAACCGATCCATTATACTTCAATATAGTTCCTGTGTATAGCCTTTAATGCATTTTATTCATAAATGAAATAGAGCCTTTGCTGTTATAAAATAAACATTTTTTCAGCTTAGAAGTAATAAAAAGCCTAGAGGTCAGACCTCATCTTAAATTTTATTAAGTACAGCTTTCATAGGTCATTAGATTCACTGACTCGTTCCACAACTTGTTGCCAGTATTTGTCAGAATAATTTCCCTTGGACAAAATACAGCAACAGTCTAAACTGCTCTTTTAAGGAATGTCCCCTCAAACCCTCCAATTGTTGTCTTCCAAATACGCACTGCTCTATTCATCTCTAAATGCTGACCAAAACTGAAAATTAATTGCAACTGCTGTCAAAGAGTTTTCTACTAGCTCAATGTCACAATGTTGTTGTTAATAGGTAATTGGTCATTAATTACTTAAGATCATTAATGATTTTATGATACTACAGTGAGATTTAAAATATTCAATGCCACAAGAAAACTGTCTCATCTTCCTCTTTTTTACTTTCATGTAATTTAACTGGATAACTGGACTGGATTAATCTTACTTCACCATGTATTTCTAAATACAGCTGTGGACTCAAGATTGTACAGCTGCATACAGACAGTACAGTTTTGTGCACTGTCAGCTCCCTCTTCCACAGGGCTTTTTGGAAGACTTGCTGTGGTTCTAAACTTCCAGTGTTTAGTGTGACTTGCCATTTTCCTTTTTCTCACTTTTTGTGCTCACTTAGTAAAAATTCACATAGATGCAGCATGATAAGCAAGAAAGGCTTTAAATATGCCGGTTAAACTAATTTCATGGGTTGTGATATCCTGTGGATATCTTGGATGCTCCTGCCCAGTGCCAGCATAAATATTTGATATTGTATGAGATCATAGGAATTAGGAACATAACATTACTTTAAGTGTAGAAAGATGTGTTTACATAAACCGAGGCAAAATCCAATGCTAAATTGGCTGATTTTCTATTTGAAGTAGAAATGTAAATAATTAATTATACACAAAACTGGAGATTGTGTTAGTCTGCATTTCATTTCAAAGTCAAATTGACCATCTCTCTTCAGGATAAAGACATAAGTGCATAAAAATGGACTGATGGACTGTTGCACAGAATTTCTGATTCATAGTCTTGCAGTCAGGTGAATGACTAACTAGTTGTAATATTGAATATGTGACTTTCATAATTCTGTGGAAATAATTATCTGAAGAAAACCCTTGAGGATTTATTCTTACTCATTAGTAAGCATCCATTGTATGACAGTGAGTTTAGTATTTAGAAGAAATCCAAATTTCCAAGCCCAAGTTACATCTAGTAGTTTGAAAACTTGCTAGAAGATGAATATTTAAGACTGAATGCCAGTTTATACAATATTGTCACTTTATCTAATATGCTTATGTAGTTGATTTCCACTCCCAAAATTTTCAACAATGGAATACTTTCCACACTTAGCCAAGAACTTTAATGGAGAACACATTTCAGTATCTCTAAAAAGACAGAACAACCCTCTGTTCTTTTAAAACAAAAGTAAAAATATTTTACATTGCATAGCTTAGTGAATTTAACCTGTATATTTCTTCTCCCAGAAATACTACTATTTTCTGTAATGCGTTGGTTAAATTCATTGTATACAGTTTTGGTGAGCTTTTAGAATATTTATTTACTCATTAAATAGCCATATTTCATGCTGGATATTTAAATGTCAAAATTTATTCATGTATTACAGTGCATAGTTTCTGATCTCTGAGTGAGCGAGTTAATTCAGTTTGATAATGAAAAGAAACATTTTAAAAAAAACATGGAGAAAGAGAATTTTTCCTTAGAAAATAACACTTGAGGGAAAGGCTTCAGAAAATAGAGTGAAGAAAACATAGACTATTACAAACATTCTTTCATTTCACTGGCTTTTCTGGAGTCCACATTACTATTTAAAAAAGAAGATTATTTCAAATTACATTAGCTGTGTTCACTGGTGACATTAAACTTTTACACATCTCGTTCAAGACACACTAAAAATGGGACAATCAAATACCTCCCTGTGTGGCTCCCTTAATTGCCCATGCAAAGACATGAGAAAATTTGCACAATACGTTCGAAGCACCCATCACTCATGCAGTATATCACCTCAGAAGTAAGAACATTAGCATGGAAAGTTAAAATTAGAAATAAAACTTGATTACTAAAAACCTGATGGAAAGCAAACAAAAAACTGCTTGCACAGCTCATAATTTGGTTTAAGTGAGTTGTCAAACAAAATTTTTCAGTTTTCCATTTTCTAGGAATTAAAATACACATTTCAATCCTCAGTTGTGCAGATTACCATATCACCCCAATAAAACTGTTCGGGTTTGTTGGGGTTTTTTTTTTCAGTTTCCAAAATGTCATATTTTTCTTATTTTTTTTAATGGGAAACATGAATGTGGATTGTTGTAGGAAGCATGAATGGCTCAAATCCAACACAGATGTCAGGTGTCTTCCTACTCACAAATTCCTATTCCAAATGTGAAGCTGCTATAACATTTAGTTAATTAAATAATAAGAATAAGAATAAGAATAAGAATAAGAATAATTTTTAATCTTTGAGATAGCTGAAATATTTATAGAAATGTACCAGAAAGATCCATTCTCAGGTAACCCACAGCTTGAAAATTTTGATCAACAGATTCTTATACTGGAAAGCACTGGGCAAACTCAATAGGGAGTGGATGTATTTATAACATAAATAACAACCATTTTATACCAAGTTTAATTATTGAAATTTTTAAAATAATGAAATAAAACTTTTTAAAAGTCCTTAAACTTAAAGACTAATATTAAACATACACCATAATCAAGCCATATAATTAATTTGTAAATGTTTAATTCTAGATTAAAATTAATTTCTATCTTCATAAATCTTCTTTGTCTGCTTCATATATGCCTGTAATTGTTTTCAGATAATTTAGAAAATTGTACTGCTTATAAATCTCATACATTCGTCACTGTTTCCTCAAAGTAGAAAATAATAAATTGCTAAATATTTGGGGGTTTTATGAAGTGTATTTAATTTCTGCCTTTATAAGTTTACTCTCAGCTCATTAGCAAACATATAGAAGTATCATCTGTCAGTAAGCAGAATATAGACTATAATCAATTATATACGTCCCAAAAATTCCCGGATATCATTGTGCCTTACCATGGTACATTGATGTTCAGTAATTTTATACTTTCCAAAGTTTTCTAAATTGTGTGTGAAAATAACTGCTCTTGTGGACTTGTGTCAGTGATTAAAAGCCTCACAATTAGGTTAAAAAAAAATATCTAAAGAAAATAACTTTTTCTGCTCTATTTCCCACAACTTTTGTTTGCTTCCAACTTTTTACATGAAATTGGCCTTGCATTTATCACTTTCTCAACAGAGGTAGACTATTCTACCATATCTAAAACATATATAATAATTTATAATCCATCTATGATCACAAACAGCTCTGTAGTCTGAGCTATTCATAAATACATAACCACTGTGACAGCATGCATAATTATTTTGTACCTTGCCATTCTTTCAAAACCTATGAATAGAGCTATCAAATAAATATTTACACTACAAGGTGTGAAACTAAAAAATCATGTAGTAGTAATAACTAGTAGTAATAACCCCAAATCTGTGAAATGTAGTGGTATGAATGAAAGAATGAAACTATGTGAAAAATGTATGGTATGCTTTGAAAGGCAATTTTGAGTAAATTTAACTGTGGAAGAAGGAATTGCAAATCAAACACACAAGATAATCCAGATACACAGGGCTGCAGGGAAGGAAGACAAGACTAGTGTCAGAAGCTGATGTCTAGTGTTTGCAAACAATATTTTTGTGTGTAAATGAAGTAATGTTGATAGATATCAAATTTTAGGTAAAGAAGCTAAATTGATGGCAACAAAAATCCTTAGGTAAAAGTTCAAACAGGACTCATACAATTTCAGTAAACCTATCTTATCAGTTGGAGTGAACAAGCACTTTTTGAGTACTTAAGTAGCTTACCTTTAACATAATGCTTAAAACTTTTTCTAGACTGAATATTCAGAATGGAGTAAAGAATTCCAATGGTTAAACTGGCTTGCTACAGAAGTCTTGTAAGTAAAAAAGGCAAAAAAGTACATGCTAAGTACCTTTTGTTGATTGATTAGCTTAAGAAACTTTTTTTTTTTTTCTTGGTTGTGGTATCATTCTATTGTAAGAGGCAAAGGGATAAAGACTTGAGAAAGTAAAATATTCAGGATATTTTTGTGAAGCATGAAGGAGCCAGGCTTTTTAAATCCTGATCTGTACAATTTATATACTGTGAAATATCCCTATAAAGCTGCTTTTGGTTTGGTTTGGTCTTTGTTTGTTTGTTTTGTTGATTTGGTTTTTTGGTTTTGTTTTTGTTTTACATAATAAAATGTTAATTTTAAGCAGAAAAAAATGTAGGTGTTTCAAATTTCGGGTTGCATTCAAGTTGCATGTTAAGACCTCTTTAAGCGTTGTTTCAGGCTCTTTTATCACAGTAATCTACTCTGTAGCAGCATCCAGTCTTCCACTGGCAAAGAGATAGGAGGCTCTGTTACCTGAGAGAATAGCCTTACCCCATCGGTTGGTCCTTTCATTTCTCTTGGCAATGTCAGTATTGATCACCTCCAACTAACAAAGACTGCAATACCCTGCTTATATCCAGCATTTACAGTCAAATATATAATTGTGCCCAGAGAGGGAACAATGTTAAAATTCTTGGGAAATTCAAGAGAAATTCCACATAGCTTTAGCTTTGTGAGGCTGGAGATAATAAAGGGAAAGAAAATGGCACTGACTTCTCCAAACAGGACTTAAATTCACCAAGAGAAATACATAGGAAATGTGATGGACCCAACCTGTGAAAATGTCTGTGCCCATGACCTTCCTGTGTGCGTGCCAAGTCTGTGTTAAAGGTAAGTGCTACTTGGAGCCTATGGCGTCACCTTCACAAAATGTGAAGTGCAGAAGTGTCAACCTCTATGCAGGTGCTGTGTAATCAACTGTTTTATTTGGCTTACCAAGCAGCAGTTTCCACTAGCATCCTACATGAATCTCAAGGCATTTATATTCCATGCTAACTAAGATTAAATTACAGTGTGGGAATAGCATCAAATGAAACCTGGATAGGAGGTGTATCTTTACAGGAGCATAATGTGCTTTAATAGATTGAAAGTCTGTACTTACAGAAGACACAACACAGCTTTGAAGTTTCCTTAAATGTCACCTGGAGTGAGCACACCCATGTTCCTAAGCCTGCATTCAGTGATGCTGTTGTCCATGCTCAGCATGGAGCTTCACCATGCTGTCCCTGGCTAGGAATTACTGATTTTGCACTGCAAAGATGTAAGCTTTCTGTCTGTGCTTTTCCTTGTGTTTAGATGCAGGGATGCACTGAGGCAGTGATTTGTTTGGGCTAAGCATATGCATTCTCAGACACCAGGGTCAATACGCAGTTCTAGAGACAGGGATTTTCTTTCAGTGGGGAAGGCCAGTGGTCCTGATGCTGGCTGTCTACCAGTAGCTTAAGCATCAGATCTTTGTGCCTGCTGAGGAGAGAATGACTATCTGCCTCTGACTGCATGTTGCCCTGAAGATGCCTGGTGTCCTGAGGCTTGAATTCCTTTGGTATCTGTCACTCACCTGATGGATGGTTAATTGAATTTGCAGTCTAGAAAGTCTGAATTTCCCAGTTCCTATTGTAAGTTTCTAAACTGGGCTAGATGACTGCTTCATTCGCCTGACCTTCTGCAGTCATTGCACGAGAAACTAAGAAAAGTGGGTTTAGATGAATTATTTGTGCCCGAATCGGTTTCAGGATGACGGCATTTACAGCTGCAGCTCAAGGTCTGAATGAAGGTTAACTAGATGGTGTTATAGCAGAGACTAATTAAGCACAGACAGACTTTTTATATCTGAAAGTGGGTGCAGAGGCATATTAGAGGTGACTAGGATTTGTCAAGACAACTTGACAAATACTAGCAATTTCTAGCGTACTTAGTGTAGCGTTATAGAAAAGATGAGTCTTTGATCAGTCTTTGTTGATTTGGTGTACCCGAGGGCAACTTTTACTGGATTATGAGGACTTCTGTGTGCATTGCAATAGCAGCACAGGTTGATGACAGTAACAAGACTACCTTTGAACTTAAGCATTCTGGTCACTCTCAACTACGTATTTTAGTATGGAATACATTTTGGGTGACAAGGAAATCTTTCAAAACCATGGCATTTTGAAAATGAGTCTACAACATCCCTCTAAAGCTATTTTTTTATCTTAAAATTGATTTCCTAAGCTCTAGAATGAGCTGGTAGGAATGGTGAGTAAAAAAAAGCTTAACAGATTCTGTGAAGAGTATTTTCTAACCAGACCTTTTCATAGGGAATTTATATGGTAAAGCCAAGTTACAGAGAAGCTTGGTCAATGTCCTTGGAGACCATGAGTCAGGAGCCATTGTTCCATTTACCTATTTCCTCCCAGTGGAATATGTGTTGATTTATAGAAAGCACTTAAAATAAATTGTTCAGATCTATTTCAACCATATAATCTCTCTGATATAGAACCTGCTTTAAATCTCTCTCATTGCATTCTGAATGAACTTATATTCATAAAAGTGTTTAAAGGTTTTAAATTTAAGATGCAACAATAGCCAACTGATGAGTTCTGGACAGAATCTAATGAGCTGAGTCTGAGCAATTGCAGGGAAGATCCAGAACTCCTGAATCAGATTTCTGATATTTAGTGCTCTCATAACTCCTGCCTCTTATTTTAATGGAGGTGGCAATATTAATTGAACCAGGCTCATTTGCGAATGAACTTATAGCACTTCTAAAACTTATCACTGTACAAAAAGAACAATCATTGTCTTGGTGCACCTACACTCTTTTTGTTCCAGTGAGATTAATTACTCTGAGATTAATATAATTAAAAAGTGTAGTATATATTTTACTTTGGATAATAAAATAATAAAAAAATATATATTCCCTACAACATGGAACTTGCACCACACTGAGAAAGCAATCTTTAAACCTAAAATAAGTTTCTTTGTAACTGATTCAAGTGAGTCTCAGTATTTACATATCAAGTGGACCTTTAAAGACTAGGGCTAATTTAATGAGGAATCCTTCTCTGAATTTCTACTGGAGTATAGATGCTTAATAGATAGGTGTTATCATTGTGTATGTACTTGTTATCACTCTAATTCTATGCTAAATGTGCTCTTTTCCCATTTATTTTCAAAGCAAAAATCCTGTAACCAAAATATATTAATAATTTTCCAAAAGTTGTTGCACCCAGCATTGGGCAAAAGTCCTTGAAGATGGCATGGATTACAAAAGCTGAATATTTTCACAAAGCAGCTGAGCTCCTGTTTAATTAACTCAGTGGTATATCAACTTTTCTGAAGCTCTGCAAGTGCCTGGTCTCTGTTATCATCCATGGTAACATTGAAGAGGAAAACATTTCTCTCTGCCAGGAAAAGAAAGATCAGCTTATCAGGTATCATGGTTATTTTTTTCTTTCTCTGTTCCTTTTCTACAGAGCTACTGTAGTTCCTAGTATCTAAGGGCAAAGGTTTCTCTTTATAGATAGCTATAGCAGTATTGGAAACAACTACTTCACTGAAAACCGCAATAATTTTTTCCAGCATGCCAACCTCACATCAACCTTTTTGAACATTTTACTTTCAAGCTCCAGGGGTTTAATGCTTTGTCCCAGTCTGAATTCTTGAGAGAATGCAAAACAAGGTAACTACAGCAGGTCTTCTTTAGGCTGCAGAATTATTCAATTAATAGGTTAAAAATTAAAATTCAGTATCAAAATGGTTCTCTCATACATGCTGTGCTTCCCCATCTCCACCACTCCCTGAGCAAATTAATTTTGGTTTATAAATCAATCAGTTATGTGTTTTGAAAGTACAATAGAGACATACTTAAAAGCATCAGTCTATTTTTAAAAATACAGATTCCAACAGAATTCTATATGCTTAAAAAGATGACTGGAATTCTGCTGGTAAAATCTTTAGGACTAGAATGGATTTTTGATGTACATTTACTATGTTGGGTATCCACAGTGAAATTCTTCTGTAAGCTTTTCAATGGTAAATGCACAGCAGTTTAGAAGGACAACATAAAACCTCAGGTTCACTCAAGGGCTCCTTGTGTTCTCTATTCTGTATGCACAAGCTTTACCTTTCTGGTTTTACTTCGCAAATTGAAAGCTTTTTGTGCCGTGTGGGATTAAAGAAATTATATTATGCTGTGTGTATGAGAAGCATACAAAGGGAAAAAAAGCATATATGTATATATGCTTATGGCAAGAGACATCTAACTATTACTGAATATAATTTTGGAAGCAAAGTATTTGAATAAATATTGCTAATCTAAATGCACATACAGAGAACTTAAATACTTTAAAATCCAATTGCAGCTGAACAATCACTATAACACACTAGGAAAACCCAATACTTTTTAACTTATGAAAATAAATTTAAACACAATAAATGTGCTTGCATAGCTAGCCAGATTAACTTCCCCAAGGAGAAACTGACCTGATCTTTCATCCTCAAAAGAGTATATGTAACTATTGAAATATTTAACACTTAAGTAGCTTACAGAATAACATTAAGAAACTCATACTGAAATATATAATATGAATGTAAAACGAAACTTTTTTTTTTCTTTCTTTACCTTCATATTGTGTGTGTATATGCCTCCAATTACGTAGGAACACAACTGTGGTATATATGTGGCAAGCAAATTTACTGCATAGTTATTAGCACATCATTCTTGTTCCGTTTCTATGAATTAAAAGGAAAATGTTTCATTTTTATGTATAGGACAGATAATCAAGCTGCAGAAGTCAACACTAGTACTAAGTCAAACATGGAAATAGTAATAAAAAAGAAAAATTACTATCTATAAGAAGTTCTGCTTACACGTGCTAGGAAACATTTATGAAATAACATGCTGAAGGACCAAAGTCATGCAACAACACAGGACCTACACTAACAAGTTGCTGCATGAGTATTTGTTACAGGACAATTACAGCAGTGGTTTATGAGTTCTTATCTACACTTCACAGCAAAGGAATCAGTCTATATTCACAGTATAGTGGTACCACTATCTATTGCAAATGTAAACATTGGTAATTTTTTTTTTTCCAGTTTCACGCATCCTGCCATGTTAGATTTATATTTCCAAAAATGTTCATGTGCACAAGCATTTTCAAAGTAATTCCAACAGTGGTTTCATAAGGAAGCATTAGCACATGGAAATCTGATACAAGGAAGACGAGTCAGCATGTTGACAGGGTTATATTTCTTATATTTCACCAAACAAACACCTAAAATATATAAAATACTGTGAGTTTTTAAGTAGGGAGGAACATGAAGCTAGCCTGGCTGGTATGTTTTCATGCAACTCTGGAACTAATTGAAAAGGGGAAATGATTTGCAAGAAAGGCTTTGACACAAAACTAGTATCCAGAATACAAGAGAACAAGGCTAATTGATTAAGAGCACTTTTTGTATTAATTTATTTTGTTACTGTTTATCCTTATATTAAGTGAGATGCTCTATTTGCCCAATGTCAAACAGTCATACTAAGATATGAAATAAATAACCAATTTTTTTCATTATTCTTTTTAATTGTCATTTACACATTAGCATCTGCTCTGTCAGTAAGGGTTGTACAAGTTTAGAAAACATATGCTTTTTCTGATATCTTTGAATTCATGCACTTCTTTTTATTTTCTTTTTAATTGCAACAGTAGGATTCTAACCTGGAATTTTAAAGCCAAGCCATGAATATTTCTTGTTCTTAGATGCTTTCATACCTAGGTTTTTACTCCATGGAAATGTAGCATAGGTGTGATTTTAAAAATTAAGACAAGTGAAGCAGCTTCTGACACAATACAATTTCCCCTATGCTTTCCATTAGTCTTTTAATAGCTAAATGAACTTGAAACAAAGTTATCTTTACCTTTGAACCGTTGAAACTAAAAAGAGCTAGTAATGACTATTGCTAAATTGTGGCACTGTGAATGCAGCATTGGTATGCAAGTGGAACAACAATCTGCATATAGCTTGGGCAGGCCTTTTTAGTCCACTTCCATTAAGACAACACTGGAATACAACTACTTTAGTTCAGTGATTTTAAAGGGAGATACCTAAATTTAAATTAGTCACTCAACACTGCTGTCAGTCAGTTGAGAGAAGTAGGTACACATGGAGCTGAGTCATTTGACTTATTTTGGATGCTATTTTTGTGGATGACTCACCATTTTGCAGCAGGTATTTCAGTCCACTGACTATAAAGGCAACCTAGGGCAGTTAGTTCAGACTTTGATGTCTAATTTGTAGATAGTTAAGGTTAAGTAGGACTGTTCTCACCCTCTATGGACCATAACACTCACGCTTTGTCACCTTTCCCTCAGGGCTCAGCTGCTCAAGCTCCAAAGATCAACAGCCCAGGTACTATGTGGCACAGGTATGTATGTGCCCTCGGCTCAGACTGCCAAAAAGCTGTAAGAAAGCCTGTAGAATGGAGCAATGCAAGTTACAGGCAGAGGTAGAACCATGAAGATGGAGAGTGCAAGTTAAAGAGTCAAGGCTAAGAAGAACCAACATGCAAATATACAAATTCTGATATGGGAAGAATAAAAAAAGGAATATCTGAGTGGGTTGATACCATTGGATTTGGTGGATTCTTTCAATTTATTGGTACTACAGATCTGCTCTTGGGAGCAGTGGAGGCTAACCCTTCTTCTCCTGGCTCATAGCTGCCTGGCTAGCAGAGTCCTTATTGGTGTCCTGATAAGAGACTGAAAGGTCTGAAGAAGCGGGTGAGAATGTTAATTACTCCATTAGTAATCAGTTAAAACCTAGGTAACTTATGTGTTCACAACCCAGAAAATAACTGTTCTATACTTCCAATCCTACTTTAGAGACTCTTCATGTGCAGTCTTAGATGCCTGAACAAAATGGCCCAGAGAGGTATGTTAATATGGTTAGTGAATATGTTATCTACAGAAATATGTAAGGTAGACCCTCTCATAAAGTATAGCTGAAGCTTATGTGACACTTGCAATCTGAAACTTGTCAGACAGAACTTCAATCAAGTAAGAAAAAGGTGCAAAGAGCAATGATCCATCAGAGCAGTTCTCTCAATGAGATGTGTTGTTTTCAGCCTGACCTCCAGTTAGAAAACTGATGCTTGAAATTGCTTCTCTTTGAACTGTCTGGGATGGTACTTCTGAGAAGCTTGTGAATATGTCACAGATGCAATGCAGATGGCTGTTAGAAATAAAAACAACTTGTTAAAAGCTCTTGCAGACTAAGAAATAGTGTGTACAATACACACTGAAGGACTGCAATGCAAGCACCTATCTCACTAGTCATTAATCAGATCTACAAGTTTGTACCCAGAAAGTTGACTGAATATGGAAATTTACCATTAACTTACTGAATGTGGTGGTGAGTGTTCACAATATCTGCAGAAGCGTTTGAACCTTTCTAAAACTTCTTCTGATTGTTCAGCAGTTTCTTTCCTTTGAAAAATTTTTACTCACTATTTTTTGCTTTGGAAGGTTTCTCATGCTTGTAAGTATTAATAATTTTTATTTCTATATGCTTTAACTCTTTATTATGTTGTATTCTGGATAATTTTGTGTAATATTTCACTGGAGAGAAAAACTTTTGTGTTCGCTTGTCAAACAAATGTATTTCACTCCATTGATTCTCAGTATTTCTTGACCATCCATTTCTTAGTGCTAAGTAATCCTCCAGAGAAAATATTCTCTGCCAGCATTCTGCCATACTTTAAATCTTGCACTATTACATACTAATAACTCCATTTAAATGATCAGTAAGAACAAGAAGAGCAAATTTTTATATATATATATATATATATATATATATATATATATATATAAGGCCATAAAGGTCACAATATTTTTTACACCAGTGTATTACTATTTTATTAAAATAGAAGATTCCAAATCTGTATAGGGTACTTCTTTTGTTGTTGTTTGGTTGCTGCGTTTTTTCCCTTGCTAAGTGTCAGTATGGGTGACAGTAGTTTTGGGTAGAAATACAAATAGTAGTAAGTCTTATGCTGCACAGCATGTCTGATGCCTTTTGGAAACAATTAGTGTACCACTAATGGCATGAAAATCGAAAACTGGAACAGCATTATTAACCTGCTCACCTCTCACCCCTTTTTGCATTTGCTTAGGTTATTAGCAACAAAAATTTTATCTAATATTTTGTTGCTAACAACTCATGTAACTGCAGTATATTTTGTTAGATTTTTATAAAGGGAAGAGGTTGTCCAATTAGAAATATAAGTAGTGAGTGCTGTTAAAACACTGTATAAACATTCATCCAAGATTAAGGACTGATTTATTTATAGTTATGGTGTGTCATCATTTAGATACTTAACTATGGTAATATGAATTTACTAATATTTTTTATGGTTTTAAGAACATTTTTTGTTGACAAGGTCAGAAGTGACCTGGATCACCTGACATGATATTTGCTTCATTTTAGAAATAAACATGAGATCACTGGTATTATCAAGATTAATATTCTTTCTATATTACAAATTATTTCATTTATGATTTTATTTCCTTATGAACTGCTTTTCAGGATCAGTAGGTACAGTTGACTCGATAGTGAATTTATTCATTTAGCAGGGTGAGAGAAGCTGCAGATTATAGTAGAATGTCTTTAACATTAAAATAAAACATGATGACATGTCTATCCCAGGGAGAAAGAGAGACTGATAAACTGCATGCCCTTTTACTTTATCAGGTGGTTTATACCATCTATACTTAGTTTTCTTGAGAAAAAAACAATGAGCGTTAACAAGTTACATGCCAACTGGACTTCTTAATAATGGGAAACATTTTTATTAGTGTTAATGACTGTGGATATCATTAAAAGCTATAGCCCCACAACCAAAATACAGCCCTGATTTCCCTATGAAAGATTCTATCTAATCTGATATTTATTATTATACAGCTGTCTTGATTTTCCACCTAGGAGGGAATCTCAAAGTCAACTGATTCTGTAGGCATTCAGGGAACCTGCATGGGCTGGATGGAGCACAGAAAGAAGTTTTAATTCCCTTTTGTCTTAATTACACCATTCTTTTACTTTTATTTTAATTTATTTTTAGCATTTATACAGTGTTCATTCATTACTGAAGTATTTTTTTTCTTTAAGTTTTATTTTTAGCAAAACAATATATTAGGATTTTAAATTTTTTGCTTTTGAAAAAGCTGAGAATTGCTTGCCATTGTTTCAGTCACGGTCACATCAGCTTTAGCAGGATGCTAAAAGAAAAAACAAGCCACATTTTTTGATTAGTGGTAATGTTCTGGTCTATTTTGGGCACCACTGACAGCTTTAAACAGACGTTGGAGTTCAAAGCTTGTCATTTTAGTGCAGACTGATTTTACAACATAAAAAATAGATTCTTTTTAAAACTTAAAATAATAAATCCTATCTGCTGCTAGATAAGATTGAAACAAAACTGATTTTCTATGCTGGAGAGGAAAATAATGCGAGTAGGGTGACAATCATTATCAAAGAGGTATAACAGAAGGAAAATGTTTGATAATGAACTACCAGCTTAGTTTTGACTTCTCATTAATTTGGGTGGGATCCAATTGGACATGAGTCCCTTAAACTGGCCTAAGCTCAGCACAGTTTGTTTCATTTCTTTTGTATTCCCTTAAGTACATGGCATAACTCTGGTGCTCTATAGCGAGACTATGGATTAACTCTTGTGCTATGGAAAGTTTGCCACATCTCACCAAGCCAGATGATGTGTTGAGGAATGGATATCTGACCAAGAGTTCCCATGCCCTCCCTTGTGATATGCAGCTGCCCAGCCATGAAACTTGTGCTGCACCACAAATCAGTGCCTCGGTGGCAGAAACCTTAACTGTCCAATCTAACCTAATTATTACAGAAAGAGAAAGAAAGTGTCCATGCCAAAAAATATTAACTTTAAATAAGAGTAACAATAACAATAATTAAAACCATGATAACATATAATGTGATATGATATACTCTAATATAATAGAATATTAACATAAAATTTACAATATGCATACTTAGCTTCTACTCTTCTATGTACTAAGGTTAGTGGTTTAATTCTAGTGTTGGCAGTGGTGTCACTGTAAGTTCTCAGCTCCTGGAGTCCTACACTGGAAGGAATGTCATGCTCATGCTGACAACTTCTTCCCCACTCTGGGATCCACTTGGATTCCTTCCTATGTGCTTGCTAAGATGCTTTATGTTTTTACATCTTGCTCTCTCATTGACCTGCAGTTCCATGTTACACCTAAATTCAGTACATATAGTGCCTTTTACAAATGCCAAGTTCTATTACTGTTGCTTTGTTCTCTTTGCTACCCCCAACCATTTTTGTCCAGGTCTGCACTTCTTTAAGCTGACCGTTTGTCATTTTTCACAGCTGTGTGGTCCCCAGTGCCAGCCCTACCATCCCAGTGAGTGCTCCCCTGCATGGTATCCTCTGCTCCCACCTCAAGGCCTCTGCTGTTACGCAAGGCCTGTACATCTCAGTGTTATATCACTATGTTAGGGTCACAAAACCATAGCAGTACTATACGAAGACAAGCAAAAGTGAAACAAATTAGCCATAGGCACCTGCTCAAGTAGAAGATTGATGTTACAGCAAAATCAGGTAAAGCAAATCTGCAGGCAGTTCAGTGAACATTTCAGGCAGTGCAGACCTGGCAACCTTCAGTCCTTACACCCTCATTATGAACCTCATGGTCTGTAACTAGCAGCGGATATGCCACATTACAGGGCAGCACATGAGAGCAGGGCAAACTAGTTCTGAACACGCCAAATGCCACTGCTGTGGGGTGCTGGCCCTGGCTCGTGGAAAGGCCTGTTGGGGGTGCAGTGATAAGCAGTGTGTTGTACAAGATATGAGTAAAAAACAGCATCTTTTTTTTGGGGGGGGAGGGAAATACTAAGTTGTTTATTTAAAAAGCCATCATTTAAAATTCAAATGATCATGAATAGAGAGAATTTCAATCAGCATTACGACATAATATCTGATCTGAACTTTGAGGGTGAAGGTTTCTTAGTAACATACGGAAATAAATCACACAAACCCTTTATTAAAGTGATTTTCTGAAATCACTTACAATACCCAGCAGTGCAACTCCAACATATATTTTTTAACCTTCTGAGGTTTCACCTAAGCATACAATTCTTCTAAGAGGCTTAGCAGTGTGAAGTAACCTTGAAAGGTAATATTTGCTGGAGTCAAACCACCATGCTACAGCTCAGTAACGCTGCTGTTTGTTTCAATGCAAAGGAATTCACTGAGCTCAGGCTACAAGCCACATGGACCAGAGTACTGTGGGGCTGTCTGTCACTCCCGTAAGTACTCCAGTGAGCAAATGTCAAATAACCCAAGTAGTGGAAATGCCAATAGCAATGAAATGGAGCTCCTAGGAAAAAGCGAGTCTAAATTTACTCTCTAAAAGCATATCTGGATGTAAGCATACCTTCTGCATTATTTCTCAGATGTACACATACTCCTCCCCTGAGGGGCATTTCTTATGCTGCACATGTAATTCTGTTGACCATCACAGTCTCAGCGAGCTGCCATAGAAGAGAAATTTAAAAAAACCTCCTTCTCCCACACTCTTATTCTGACACTAATAATCCAATCACAAAAACAGAATATCTACTTGAGAAATAAATATCAAATTAACTGTAAGTTAGACTTCTCTAGTAGGTAGTCCAAGTAGAAACACAAAAAAGTACTGTCTTTCTCCACATGCCTACAAGGAAATACCAAAGGGTTTGGTAACTGATAAGGACGTATCTTTCCTCCACTTGCCTGGAAAAAGGATATAGATTATTTCACACTTCTAGGTGGTGCACAGCCAACATTTTCTTTCTCACCTTGAACCTGCATGCCCAGAGTGTTACTTTTGTCAGCCAGAAAAGGAGACAGGAGACACACTTCAGCCCTTTTCAGCCCTTTAGCAGCATTACTTCACTCTTTTGCTTACATGAAATCTCACACTTCTGTGAAGCACCAGCCTTCATTTTCCCAACCAAACTAACCCTGGCTGCCACAAAAACATTTACTAGAAAATAATATGAAGTAGTAGCTGGATATAACTTTCTGTTTAGAGAGATCATTTCTACCTACAGAATCAGAGTTTCTCAGAATGTGGTGTTTATCTTCAAATGAAAAAAAGCTACAAAGAGCTTCTTGTAGTAATATTTAGTAAACCAGTAAGCAGCTATTTTTCTTCAAAAACATTTAGTTCATGACTTCCAGGCACTTATTTCTTTACAGCAATAATAATGTGCCAGGCTTTTCTTTATGGCTCAGCATGCAGCTTTTAGTAGTTGATAAACAGATATTAATAATATTTAAGAACAGACAACCATATAATATACACATTAGTTTGTGCCAGAGAAAAGCTGGTAACACCGTAGAAGAGAAAAAGTGGTTTTGTGATAAATCCTTAAGAAAGATTGCCTGAATCAAAAAGTGAGGAGCCTCCCCCTGAGGAGGATAGAGCAGCAGAGAAAGCAGGTGATGAACTGACGGCAGCACCCATTCCCTGTCCCCCTGTGCTGCTGGGGTCAGAAAGCAGAGAAACCAGGAGTGAAGTTAAGCCCAGGAAGAAGGGAGGGGTAGAAGTGAAGGGTTTTTATGTTTGGGGTTTATTTCTCATTATCCTGCTCTGTTTTGAATGGTAATAAACTAATTTCCCAAAGTGGAATCTGTTTTGTCCGTGTTATAAATGATAACAATTAAAACAATTTTATTTTGGGTTCAATCAATTTAGGTTGAGAAACAATAAGCAAAAACAGTGCGGGGTGTGTGGAGAACTCAGTTAGTTCCACCACACGCACACCTAAGTCCTAAAAGCAGCATCTTTTATGCCCGGATCTTGACCAATCTCTTCTCGCCGGATGTCCGTCCCGCTCTTTCCCCATTGGGTCGTTAGGGTACACCTTCTCCTCCTACTGGCTCTCCTTTGGTGCACCTTTTCAAATCCTAAGGTCTTTGTCTCCTTTGGTGGGCCTTTCCTGGCATGGTTTCTCTTTCTTTATCTCCTTCGGTGGGCTTTTCCAAGCAGCGATTGCCTCAGGGGAAGGGGAAGCCATCACATTGTCTCAAAGGAGAACCACACGTGCCCACTCACCACAACTGTGATACAGGTCCCAGATTTACACAGGGTACAACAATTACACTTATCACAGTACGTTCTATTTTTGACATGAATCATGACTGCATTTATCACAGTCCATGATGGTAATTGGTGAGTGATCTTTTCCCCTCCTTTCCTTGACCCACAAGTTTTTTGTTGTATTTTCTCTCCCCTGTCCAGCTGAGGAAGAGAGTAACAGAGTGGCTTTTGTGGGCACCTGGTGTCCAGCCAGGCTGAAATCACTACATCTTAGCTTTCAGCAGTGTTCTACACGCAAAGAGAAATCAAGACAAACTCGTAATTTCAGCCTAAAAATATAATTCTGTCATACCTAGAAGGTTTTGTAACCTAAACCCGATATTCTATGGGTTATCAGACTATAGCATTTAAGGAATATTTTCTTTAAAATTAGTTCAATCAAAACTGTTGGACACTCTGCAAAAATTGCAGGGAAAATAAGTTTGATCATGTACTTAAATTCTAAATATGATATCCTGAGAAAACACACATTCCTGTTTTGGTGAATGAATGCATATATTTGGTAAAATATATGCACATGCACATATATCCATCTATACAGATTATATTACTGTTTTTCTAATTTTGTTATTTGTAGAGAAGAAAGATATCTTACACTTTGTTGGCAATGGGCACCATGTTAAAGTTAAGGCACATTAGATAAGGATATGAAGGAATCTCTTCTTAATATGACGGCCAGAATTTTCAGTTTCTGGTCTTAGCAGTTCAAGAAACAGACTTTCAAGAAGTTCTGTGAATCAAAACAAAACTAAACAAACTAACAAGCAAACAAAACCCACCAACCTTTAAACATTAAAATAATGTTTGAAGTAGTTTGAGATGCAGGAAGAGAAAAAAAAATGGCCACATGCAAGCAAGCTTTTGTATTTTTAAGCACTATTCTAAAACATTGGGTATAAAACCATGCAGATTTGGCATGTTAAACATTTTCCAGTGGCTTCAGGTGGCTCAGATTCTTATCAGTTCTTTTTAAGCATTAACCTCTTTCTCTAAACTCATTCCCTAGTCTGAAATGTTAGATCTGGTGATACTAAAACTTCCACTAAGAAAGAATCTATGTCATGATGATTCCTCTCTATAATAATTATTCATTATGAAACATCAACTAGAAAACATGTATTTTTAATACAGAAAAGCACATACTGTAAGGAATTAGATGTAGAAGAATGTGACTAGGGAACTCTGGAGCAGGAACTTTGCCTAAAATTAAGTACAGTGAAAAAAACAGGAAGCAAGAGATTAAGCCGAAATAGCAGTAATTTCTCCTTTACCTTCCCACACCACCTTTGGAGTAGTTTTGTGTGTGAAAGCAAACAGAACAGAGGTGAGGGATGAAGGAGTCATTCTCCAAACTGTGAGGCTTCCCGTGTGGAGGGAGCAAACCCACAGCTACAGTGAGGGCAGGTCTGAATGACAGAGCCACCTGAGCTGCAGCCACCTTCTCCCAGGAAAGGGTGGCCTCCTGAAAACTTCCTACATGAGCCAGGGTGGATATTTTTTGCCATTTGATTAAAAGATTCACGCCTACCAGGAAACATAAGTAAAGAAGAAAAAAAACCATAGAAATATAAACACAAATATGCAGTGATCATAAAAATAATAAAGGTTAAAGCACAGATAAACCCAGCCCTGGAGCTGTTACAACAGAGAAAAAAAGCTGCATGAGGTCAGCAGGTACTCCATACACTCCTTAATGTGCAGTGGGTGGTAGCAGCAGGTACTACAGCGGTTAGTAACTGTACAATAGGTAGTAAAACTTCAGAGGACCAAGGATCAAGAAATTACAAAAGATTACAAAAAAATTACAAAAACACAATGTGAAAAGACTGCCAGTATCAACTGCCACCTTCTTCCAAACGCTATAAACACAGCAGCAGTACCGCATATCTGTGTCACCAACAGCAGAAAGGCACAGTACAAAGACTGGATCTCTGATTTGTCAGATAATCTGCCTGAATAGTAGATGGACTCTGGGGACAGCTCTGGTAAAGCAACGTTAATCTGTGGAGGTAATTAGGGTTGCCACAGCAAATTTGCAGCTGTGATGGGAAAAGAAAAAGGTCTACTTTTTTGCCTGAAAGCATGTCAAATGCTGTTTACTGCTTAGCACAATAATCCGTCAAGTGATCCCTGTGGTATTTGCTAAATCTTCATTAAGTTTAACATGCAGAATGGTTACGGAGCTTGTAAACAGTCGTGTTAATTCACTGACACAGCACTGTTTCCTTCACAGAATCCTGTGAGAAGCATCAGTGCTGCACCTGTGAGAAGAGAGAGAGATGCAGAAACATCAGCTCCTGACACCCAAGAACAGAAATTAATTATTTTCTCCAAACATTTGAGCAATGCAGGAAAAAACACGTGGGGAAAAAAATTTGCCTCCTCAAGTTTACTTATGACACTATTGCCTTCTTCCTTACCCAATTTAACAAGTTACTTCAGGGATCTGAATCCAAGACTGCATGAGAGAAATCAGCTGGGTATTAATATTCAAAGGAAGCATTCTATCCTCACAGGGAAATTGAGATTATTCACAGATGACCATGAAAGGAGTGAATTTCATTACTTTTCTCAGCCATGATGATTTTGTTTCAGCTAAAAATTATGAAGCATGCACTGCTATTGTTCCTGCCTTTCAGAATCAACTGCATGGAAATTGTCAGACAATATAAGGATTTCAGAAAAATAAAAGGAGCATTTCTTTTGAAAGAAGTACAATTGTAAATTCTTCATGGAACAATAAAAGTGCTATTACTGGTAAATATACCACCCAATCAGAACTACACACATCTAACACAACACAAAAGATGGTCATTTAAAAACTACAAAAGAGCAAGGATATTGAGTAGCCAGAAGCAAAATTTCCCCTGTAAGCAAAGACTGTGATAGCAATTAGATTGTAAGTAGGATTAGGCCCATTGTCAGAACTTCAAACAGTCAGAGGGAAAAAGTTCAGATTCTCACTAGATTGTAGTAATGCCAGAAAGTATGAAAGTCATAAGAAAGACACAAAAGTAAAACCAGCTCAAATAAAATCAGTTTCTAAATGATCACAGAATTCTATTTAAAGTAATGCGTACAACAGGAGGATTTCAGGAAATAAGTGTTTGTGACACCAGGCATGTTTTTGAACTAGTTAACGGATTACAAAAACAAACAAACAAACAAACAAAAACAAACAAAAAAGCTATGATATCCATATATCATTTGTGGGGACTTTTCCAAAACAGTTTATAGTGAACACAAACAAGTTCCTTAAACAAGGTCTCACATGTTCTACCAGTTATTCCTTTAAGGTACCTATTCAGTTAATATAAAGTGCTGTGTGCAACAAACCAGAACCACTTTTAACATGGTGAAGATTCTTCCTGTAATCTGTACATAAATGAGGTTTTATGTCTGAAGTTCTCTTTTTATTTTTCTAGACAAGACATATTTTTTCCAGACACAAACTTAACCAGCAAAACGATATTCGTTTATTTCATATAAAATGCACACAAGTATATATCTGTAAAGTTACATATTTAGTCTATTGATAAGGTCTGAAGTAGAATTTTCTTCTATTATGTGTGCATCACATCAAGGTGGCAACTGAGAAATTAATGACAATGGAAAGAAGGTGGGCTATAATTCCATTATTTAATGCAGTCAGGGCCTCCCTCTGCTATAAAAAATATTTCTACATTTCCTTTATAATAACTAAGACTGCAAGACTAGTGCTTAAGCGTATAACAAAAAACATGATACAAGTGAAAAGTAGGTGCCTTCCCTGATCTTGTAGAAAGTTGAGCCATCTCCCATGTTTTTTACTAGGTATTAGAACTCCTTAACTAAAAAACTTGAATCTTAAAGTACAGTTTTATTTCATCTTGTTTCATTTCTTTTCTCTGTAATCTTTCACTTCTCTGTAACCAGCAATCTAACCTGTGCTTCATCTTTTCCTCTGCTGCAATGTCCCCCTACTATCTTCAGCTTTTCCCCCAAGCAGTGAAGTAGAGCACCGTGTATGTTCCTTTAACGATTTCACACAGCCAGAGAGAAGAGGTAAAGTCAGAGCCAGTGACCAGCTTGCAGCCAAGGTGTAGAGGGAACTGGACTGTTTTCTGTCTTTATAAAAAACAGCACAACAGCTGACACCTAATGAAGTGAAAGCTAAAATTTAGTGAGTTACAAGCTCTTACATTTTTTGGTAGTGCCATAACAAATAAAATTCTAAACTGATTTAAAAGTATCATTACAAATTCTGTAGCCCATGTTATTGACACCACTGAGCACAGCAAAGGTTTGAAATCCAGGATCACATCAAAACATCTCAGCTAAAAATGAGATTTGCTAATATTTACTTACCAGTAGTATTTTCAGCTAGGAATTAAAATTTTAAGAGGGGATGAAAGTGAAGATGGGTATTTGTATAAATTAAGGTTGCTAGATAATTTCAAGGCACTTGCTGTGAAATCTGGTCCCACTGAGCAAGACAGTATGGTGGGTTCAGAACACAGCCATTCTGGATTGCTGTAAGACACTGACACCTACATGGGGGATGACAGCCTGTCACATTGATAGTGCTAATGACTGCCACCAAGAAAGTCTTTACTTGCAAGCGATCACAGACATCATTAAATCCAATGGGTGGGCCAACTACTTTTTTCAGGACCAAATGGAAGGAGCAATTAAGTCCACATGAAATGTCAACAGCTGTATAAAAAAAAAAAGGATAAAAGTAAGCTTGCTTCCCTGTTAAAACAGGGTCTATCTAGTGCCAGCTCCCTCTGGAGAAGGTACATGCAATGCATTGAAGGATGAGAACATGGAATGCCATTACAGGGAATAATATTACAAAGACCTGCTGAGAATGGCACATTTTCAGAAACTCTTTAAGGCAAAAGGAGGAAAACATGATGGGAATGAATAGATGGTAAGCTCCAGGAGCGGATGAAAATGTAATATCCCAAGAGGAGTATCACATCTAAAGAAGATAGACTGTCTAATCTTTTAAGGAACCCCCAGACTTTCAAGGAATACAAGCTGATACAAAGCCCTATACCTGTTATTCCACTTCTGAAGGAGAAGAGAAACTGCTGGTTCTGTAACGCTGAGGTTTTAGGGCCACCCACCACTCACAACCTGATGTCTTATATATTTTGAAAACATGAATGTGCTACAAGGTTAATAAATCATATCAGAAATAGTATACTTCAACCCAAACTGAGACCACAAGTAGGCAAAAAGAGGTAGACTGGGTTAATTCTGTGCCCAACAGCACTGATTGCTGCTGCTGTGGAATCCCAGTGTCTTCAAAAGTGATTCAGTATTAGACTTCAGGCATCTATGCTCCTGATACAGTTTCAACAGCATCTACCTTTCTCTTTTAATTAATTACATGCAGACCCAGCATGTGCTACCTTGGTATTGTATGAGCAATGCCAATCCTGTCGATATTTAGCTGGATGTAATCATACCATTAAAATGATGCAGGTGAAATGAAGTCTTCTGGGTGAAAATGGTGCTTCTGGGTGAAAATGGTGCTTGCCCATGGATGTAAAAATGTCAACCACAAGCATGCTCGGCCTTATTATGGTGTTAGGAATATCAAATAGAAAAAAAAATGATGTATTTGGGAAGGATGGATTACTTTATTAACTTATACTGTTAACTGTAGAGAGGGACCATAGGGCACTAGGAATGAGGTGTATCTCTAGTGTAGTATAAGCATAAGTAGAGTAACATTGACAGGTCATGCACAGTTACTTAGTCAAAGAGAGAGATAGGTCAGAACACAGGGTGGCATCACAGATGAAAAAGCAAGCAAATGCTGGAGGGCAAATGCAAGCTCTTGTTGCTTTAGTCCTGTTCCTGCTGCCTCGTTTATTCCCACCCCATAAGGTTAAAAACAATTTTTCCTGAGATTCATCAATGAGCCCTTATCACCAGGGATTGCCTCAGTACAAAGGGATGGTAACATCAACCTCCTCCAGACCAGGCTCGTGCATGTTACTCTTTCTCTCAGTGTCAGTGCCACCATCAGTCTGGGCTGACAGTAACCTCCTCGTGAAACAGAGCTGAACTGTGAGTTGGCAGGAAAGCTTTGCACTGGTGAAGATGTTTAAATGTGAGGCATCTCAGTAAGATGCATTGGGGGTTTTGTAAGATGTAGCTATGATGTTCTCTTAGCTGCCTGCCCATTCAAATAACCATTAGTCTTCCTGGAACCACAGTCTTAATCAGAAGAATCGCATGCTCGGGTTTATTACCATATTCCCCAGGAGGATGAGGAGCTACAAGTGTGTGACACCACCGGAGATACTTAGAGCAAGATCATTCATACAGATGAATAAAAGTCAGATTATTCCTCCATTAATTCTATATATCTATATATAGCTGTATCTATCTACATATATATCTATATAGCTGTAGATGCACTATTTACAGTCCTGCAGTCTGACCTATATTTTTTCCTGCAGTCCATTTGGATAACATTCAACTGTTACATTTGCTGACATTTCGCTCTGGACTAGAGATCCTTGGCAAGGCATAAGCAAGTATACTGGAATTCAAAGAGTAATTCTCAGCATCTCTGGCCTCTTACTACCTGCCCATAACTCAGTTGATATTAAAGAACCTTACTAAACTGTGGTGGGTTGACCCTGGCTGCATGCCAGGTGCCTACCAAAGCAGCTCTGTCACTCCCCTTCTCAGCTGCACAGGGGAGAGAAAATAGAACGAAAGGCTCATGGGCCAAGGAGATTGCTCACCATCATGGGCAAACCAGACTCGACATGGGGAAATTAGAGTTATTGCCAATCAATCAGAGTAGGACAAAGAGAAATAAAAACTAAACCTTAAAAAACTTTCCTCACACCCCTCCTTTCTTCCTGGGCTCAACTGTACTCCTGATTTCTCTGCCTTCTGACCCCAGCAGCACAGGGAGACAGGGAATGGGGGCTGCACTCAGTCCATCACCTGCTGTCTCTGCCTCTCCTTCCCCCTCAGGGGGAGGCTTTTCACACTCTTCCCCTGCTCCACTGGGGATTGCCTTCCATAGAAGATGGTCCCAATGTACTTCTCAATGTGAGTCCTTCCCACGGGCTGCAGTTCTTCACACACTGCACCAGTGTGGGTCCATCCGAGGGGGTACCGTTCCTCAGGACCAGTCTGGTTCAGTGTGGGTTCTCCATGGGGTCACAAGTCCTGCCAACAGGTGGTCACCTCTTTCCATGGGTCCACAGGTCCTGCCAGAAGCCTACTCCAGCACAGGCTTCCCACGGGGTCACAGCCTCCTTCAGGTGCATCCACCTGCTCCAGTGTGGAGTTCTGCACGGCATGCAGGTGGATATCTGCTCCACCATGGACCTCCATGCTGAGGGAGACAGCTTGCCTTGCCATGGTCTTCACCAGGGGCTGCAGAGGAATTTCTGCTCAGCACCTGGAGCACCTCCTTCCCTTCCTTCTTCACTGACCTTGGTGTCTGCAAAGTTGTTGCTCTCACATATTCACACTCGTCTGTCCACTGCTGTTGTTACACAGCAGTTCTTTCTCCTTCTTAAACATGTTATCACAGTTGCTGATGAGCTCAGCGTTGGCCAGTGGCAGGTCCGTCTTGAAGCCAACTGGCATTGGCTCCATCAGACACAGGGGAAGCTTCTATAAGTTTCTCACAGAAGCCACCCCTGTAGCACCCCCACTACCAAAACATTGCCATGCAAACCAAATACATAACCATAACCATAAAAAAACCAGGATTTGATCTATATTAAAGCTAGAAAATTATGTTTCTGGGTCAAAACAGATTACTGGAATGAGTTCACAAACTGGGACATAACAAAGTTTCTCAATATGATTAAAGGTTATGAAAAGTTCCTTTAAAATCACTATAAAGAACACAGATGTGTAAAATAGAAACAATTCCTCTCTAGAGAACAAACTTTAAAAATTACCTGTAAAAAGTATCATCAGAAAAGATGAAAATTCTGTTATTTGTATCTGTAAGGACACACAAGAGTATCCTTTGTTCTAAAATAAACACAGTGGCCTCAGACTAGTAACTCATTCCATACTTAAAAAACAATTAATCTCCTTTATAATAAACAAATTATCTTGGGGAGATATCACACAGTGCAGGAACAAGAAACTAAAATATTTTTGGCAGTCCTCAAAACATAATTCTAAAATCAGTCTGTGATGACAAGAAACTGAATCAATTATACACCTCTGTGGACTATACCTAGAAGGAAAAAATCAAACCTCTACCTCAATGCAAGAAATTCACAACTCCAGTATTGACAAGCAGTACTTTTCAGCAAAAAAAAAAGATGCTTAATTTTTCATCTAATTTGTACTCTTAATACTCTTGTTTTCATAAGCCATATCTGAATGCACTTGAAAGAGTGTGACATCAGAAATGCCAACATGTCAAGCTAATATTACAGCCTCTGGTATAAGACATTCTCTTATACTGTGGTGCAATAATCACAACCCAAAGTGAATCGGATACAAAAGGCACAGCAGGCTATTTAACATTTTAGTAAAAAGAGACAGTCAAAGTGAATAATCTACTGTAAGAAGAATATTATGATTTATGGCTGCAAACGTTGTTGCATAAAATAACATCAAGGATTGGCTCCATGAGCAGATCCTCTGGATACTCACAGTCTGCACATTAGGTCAGCTCCTACATTGATTTCAGAGCAGTTTATACTACCTTTCACTGAAATGAAACCTTGGAGCAGTTCAAGAGAATGACAGCTCAGGGATACAGAGAGCTCCTCTTGTTATTTTAGATAGTATCTGGACAGGCAACAGACTCTCCAGTCCCTTCCCCAAAATTTCAGAAATATGGGCAACAACACAGATCTAGGAGTGGTTCTGCCTCTGTTTCACCCATGGTGGATGGGATGGGTGGACAGGAAACAGGAAAGCTTTGTCTCTCTTGTTATACAGCCATTAACAAAATGAAAGTAGCCTGCCAGGATTTGGATGCCATGGAGGACCTGGACATGTCATATGTGGCCCCATTATGATAAACAACGTGATCTTTTGCCAAGAGTGTGTTATAAAGCCCGTGGTTATCCATGAACCAAAAAACCTGGTCTTCTACCTGGGCAGGGGACAGGTGGAAGAAACAGCCACCCAGCCTTCATCTTTGCCTCATTGCTTCCCCTTGGTCAAGCTCTTGCTTTATCAGCTGCCTGCATAGTACTGGGTGCCTTCAACAGGACAGGAGTTGGGTACCATGAATAAATCAACTACCGCAGACTTTCATAGCTGATGCCATGGTAAGAGTCAGTGATGCTGCTATTTGGATCACTGCCACTACTACGTGGCAGCCAACACACCTTAAATCTCCCCAGGAAGTCTGGTTCTCCCTAGTCACTATGTGGCATAAGGTATAACTTCCATAGCTGGTGCAGCAGATACCACAAAGCCTACCTGCCTCACACATCCTATGTCCTGACTCCCATGCTGTCCCAGCGGAAGCAGGTTCTGGTATCTTGCCCATTGACCTTCACCCAGTCCTCAGAGACACCCTCACTTCTAACCAAACCTGAAATTGCCACCCTCCCAAAGCTGTAATCAGCCCATACCAGTCTTGTGGAGTCTTAACTATGGCTGGTACACTGGAGATGTTCTCTGTACGATGAAGCTTTGGCACCCACAACTGTTCAGCCAAGGTGCCTGGCACAGCCTGGCCCTAGCCTGTGAATATGGGTTCTTCCAGGCCCCAAATCTACCATGGAGATTGCATGATGTCTTTATCGATGATCTGGACGAGAGGATTGAGTGCACCCTCAGCAAGTTTGCAGACAACACCAAGTTGGGTGGGGGTGTTGATCTGCTGGAGGGCAGGAAGGCTCTGCAGAGGGGTTTGGACAGGCTGAACTGACCAGCTGAGGCCAACTGCATGAGGTTCAACAGGGAGGAGTGCCGGGTCCTGCACTTGGGTCACAACAGCGCCACACAACGCTACAGGCTGGGGCAGAGCGGCTGGAAAGCTGCCTGGAGGAAAAGGCCCTGAGGGTGCTGGCTGACAGCCGGCTGAACGTGAGCCAGCAGTGTGCCCAGGTGGCCAAGAAGGCCATTAGCATCCTGGCTTGTATCTGAAACAGTGTGGCCAGCAGGACAAGGGAAGGGATTGTCCCCCTGTACTGGTGAGGCCGCACCTCAAATACTGTGTTCAGTTTTGGGTCTCTCACTGCAAGAGGGATGTAGAGGTGCTGGAGTGTGTCCAGAGACAGGCAACAAAGCTGATGAAGGGTCTGGAGCACAAATCTTATGAAAAGTGGCTGAGGGAACTCGGGTTGTTTAATCTGGAGAGAAGGAGACTCTGGGAGGACTTTATTGCTCTCTACAACTACCCGAAAGGAGGTTGTAGGCAGGTGGATGTCTGTCTCTTCTCTCAGATAACAAGTGATAAGACAAGAAGAAATGGCTTCAAGTTGCACTAGAGGAGGTTTAGATTGGATGTTAGGAAAAGTATCTTCATTTAAAAAGTTATCAAGCACTAGAACAGGCTGCCCAGGGAGGTGCTGGAATCACCATCCCTGAAGGTGTTTAAAAAAAATGCATAGATGTGGTGCTTAGGGACATAGTTTAGTGATGGACTTGGCAGTCCTGGATTAACAGTTGGACTTTGTGATCTTAAAGGTCTTTTCCAACCTAAATGATTCTGTGATTCTATGATGATTCTATGAATTCACAGAACCACAGAATTATCAGATCTCATAAAGGCTGATTCATAAGGCGTTTTTAAAAGCTATATAAATTACTATAAAAGAGGAAAGGAAGATGTTCATTGATCCTGTTCAATAAAGATTTAATGCTTCTAAACAGCTATACCATAGGGATTTTATTTAGCACGGTACAAAAATGTAGGGAGAAACAATGAGTTGAAATTAAGGAAATTTTGTTCTAATTATTAAGAAAATATTTTGTAACACGGCATATTTGAGGAAATAAAGCTGACTTTTAAAGGAAGTCCTAAATGAGGAAACATCTAAGAAACTAGAGCTATCCCACATAAAGACTTTAGAGAATACTCATTAAGGATCAAATGAATCTCCCAGCATGCACAGACTCCTGAAAAACTCCGGAAACCAGTGAGGGAAGAGAGAGAAAAAAAGGTATAAGTGGGCAGCCACAGGGTACCAGACACACACTTTCTGCAGTGCTGCATTTGAGCTGCCCCTCCAGGATGGGGTGGAGGTGAGAGGTACATGATGGGTGAAGAGAGTTGGCATCAGTCTGTCAGGGAGGGAGGCTGTGGTGGGGAGCAACGTACTCCTTTTCAGTAACAAAACCCACAGCTTCAGAGTACGGAGTTATGAGTTACAAATTTTTACTAAGTAACATTCTACTATAATGACAGCCTTGACTATTCTAGTTTTATTTTCATAGCTTCAGGAATTCACAATCAAGAGCTGAATTTAAATCAGTTGATATATATACATAAAGTTCATATATTTAGTTTAATGTGTAAGCAACTTTGTGTTAATGTTAAAAGTAAACCTATTATGATAAATTTGTTACTTATATCTCAGTTAATATTCTTAAATATTTTAGTGTAAGAGTAAATTGTTTTTTGTTATAGTTAGGATTGGGTTATTAATGAATAATGATCCTTGGAAACTGTTTAATGTAGAATAACATTGGGAATAAGATTTCATATACTTCAAGTTGAAATGTAGAAATACTAATTTCATTAGAACATTGGTTGCAAAAAGACAAAGAATGAAATTGAAGATATTAAAAAAACCGAGAAAAAATAAACATGTTACAAAGTGCACGGATGCACAGAGCTTGTTGCTGTTTTCGTACATTGCAAGTGGAATTCAACAAATGACAGATCTAGATTTCAAAGCAATTATCTTCACATTAGCTTCCAGTTCATTCTCAGGAAAGCAAAGGCCAAAAATAATTTAGAAGGGGGGGGGGGCGGGCCGGACCCAAAGACTTATGAAATACAACAAATAATTTTAATAGTGTAAAAAAATAGAGCAGTTCCCGACCAGTTTATGTGACAAAAAATGTCACTGCTGATCTTAAGGTGATCCTCAGATTGTGCTGCAGAGTGGAGAAAGTGAGAATGTCAGTAACTGGCCTCTTCAGAATGAGTGAGATAACAAAGATGCCTCACAGCTCAGTGCTGGGGTTTGGTAGCTCTAGCCAATGTTTTCCTGCAGTGGAACTTGCATGAAATGAGTGACACAGGACCCAGACATTATACTCTCTGGTTTAATATTTTGCAATATTCAACAGACAAGTAGCACTCACTTAAAAGTATGAACTAAAGACTACGCTTAAATAAAAGAAGAAAATTTTCTTTCTGTGACATGTGAGTTTTTTTTATGATTTGCTAACTGTGCTTTCTGGTTAAGAAAACAGAAATGAGGTTTTTTTGGTCTATAAATTTATATAGGGTTCAATATGTCCTTATCAGAGAGGCTACTAAGACAGCCAAACAGTTTTAGAGAGACCACTTCAGGCAAGGTAATTTCTTTCCCTGCTCTGCAGAAGTAACAAAGGCAGGGCTACCCAGCCAGAACAGACCTTTGCTGAGCTCTGGCAGCCAAGAGGGGGAAAGAATATCCAAGGTAAGGACGTGCTTCACTGGTGGCATTCAACAAGTCCTGGGTGACAGTGGAAAGGGAAAGTTCAGGTTGTTCTGAGGAGGTCTGGGAAGGGTTGCACAGTCTTCAGAGGAGAATAGCAGCAGGCTTTTCCAAAAAGTGAGCAATGCATTTTGACACAGCTGAGGTCTTTATTGAGCAACACAAAACGTAAGCAATCTATGTGATGTATGTGCACTTCAAGAAGTCTCTTCCCTCCCAGATATCTGCACCTGAAGGTTGGACATCACACCCTGTACACTCCTTTCTGGTATCAGCTGCTGTGGCAGCAGTTTTAAAAAAGAAAGTATGCACCAGCACCCTCCTGGTGCACTTAAGATTCAAGTACCAGGAGAACTGTTTATTTAGACATAGCACACCCTTGCTACCTCCTTGCCTTGCTGTAAAATCCAGGTAGCACAGATGTCTCTGGTGTAAAACTGTTGAGGTCCACCAGCAGCAGAAAGTTAAACAGTTATGCTGCAAGTGCACAGCAGGGTTGAGGGGCTGGGCTTATCACTGTCCCATCCGAGGGGAAAAACTTGTACGTCAAGGTAAAGGCAATTTAAGGAAGCAATAGCAGAAGTTGCACACGTGGAAGCAAAGGAAAACAGAAGATTTTATTCTGTACTTCCCATCAGCAGGTGATGTTCAACCACTTCCTGGGAAGCAGGCATTCATTGCACATAGCAGTTGCTCTGGAAGACAAACATTCTAAGTACTGAATGCCCTCCCCCTTCCGCCTCCTTTCTCTTAGCTTTTATATCTGAGCAGACATCATATGGTATGGAATATCCCTTTGGCCACTTTGGGTGAGCTGTCCTGGCTGTGTCCCCTCCCAAGATCTTGCCCACCCCCAACCTTCTGGTGGTGGTGGGGAAGGTCGGAGAGACAGCCTTGGTGCTGTGTGAGCCCTGCTGAGCAGTAGCCAAAACACTGGTGTGTTATCACCACCTTTCTAGCTACCAGTACAAGCACAGCACTGTGAGGGCTGCTATGGGGCTCAGCCAGACCCAATGTAAGTTTCAGATTCCATATTTGAATCCACATGAGTTAACAAACAGAAGTAAAACTGATGGCTTGATAGAGACACCTGGATATAGAGTATAGTGGTATGCAGGATACAACTGTAGTTACACAAGTAGCAATTGTACCATGCAAATGTATCCTCCACCATATCTTTTTGATGCCTGTGAGGTTGTGTTATGAACTTGACTGTGGAACCTTTCTGACTAAGATAAGTAGCCCCAAACATACTTTGGACAGATTAATTTCTTACCTACTTCATGGAGCAGTGACATGAAACAGTAATGTTCACTTTATGCAGGGAAAATATATGGGGAATGGAAAAGACTTCCATTCACAGGTTCTGTAAATAGAATTAAACTTGCCTGAATACTGGAGAAGGAAAATATTGGAACAGATACTGCTCAACAGTCACCACTTCAGCAGATTTCAGGTTTCGTTGTTTCAGCTTGAACTGGTAGATGTAGTCTTTATTGCAAGCTGCATTTTTTCCAGTTTACCTTTTGTTTTTTTGACAAAGAGCAGTCCAGGATCACTGCAAGATTGTCCCATTACTACTGTTATTCTTTTAAAGACAGTTGACAGAAAGCCTAGACTTCATGTTTTCAGATGTTCAGGAATAATTTTCTGACAGGGTCCTTTGACGTATCTTCTAGCTAAGGAAATGACACTTTGTACTAATGTAAGATCACTGACCAAAGCCAGTGTACCAGCTTATTAATGAGTTGCCTATCACCTGTAGATGAAAATTCAGTTTTCTTTTCAGTGTTCTCGTCTTGCTAGCAGATTACTTGCTGCAATCATTTATACAATTTCATATTCCTCAGACTTCTGAGGGGAAACCATCATTGCATGCTTGACTGTGCCAGGTTCAAAATGAGTTATGGTAAGACAGAGAACAGCTTCTGAGATGCTAATACTCAGATTACTATCTCAAAATTTGGACCATACCGTCATACTGGAATTTGACAGGTTGCTTTTTAATCTCACCTAGTTCTGCATAAAGCTATTTGTCACCTGTTTGCTAATCTTTTACTGTACAGCATGCACATTTATGCATAGGTATAATTCACAGTTTTGAGTGAATTCTTCTTAAAAAAAATTCTTCCATGTTAAAAGAAAACAACAGAAGTAAGAAAGAAACTAGTGTAAGTGATGGTAGGAGATAAGCAAACAGTGAAGTGTGAAGCTAAGTCTATGTTATATAATTGGGTCAAAAGGAAATATCAAGAATACTATATACATTACAGCTACAGTTACTTGATGACTAAAAATGGGAAATATCCAGTGTGTTCTATAAACAGAAGTTGTCATACAAAATAGTATGAAACCTGTAATATTAAAGAAGCTTCTACAGACTAAACTTATTATGAACATTGATGAACCAGCAGATTTCCTCCAGCAGAAAGGAGCGTCAACAAAGTGTAATAAAAAAAATCAACATGTCCACAAAATCTTAACGGCTTCCTATAGGTTCTTACAGACTTGTGTAGTATATAAAACTAAATATAAAAGTATGAAAAAAACCCCACTCAACAACACCCTTAATTGTTCCTGCTGCGGTTGCAATGTGTCATGTTGAGAACAGGGTTGTATTTGCAAATCCACTTCACAATGTTCTGTTATCCACATGCATTAATGACTTTGTTAAATTCTGCTCGTTTTAGCTGGGAGTTAATTTTCTTCCTAGTAGCTGGTATACTGCTGTCTTTTGGATTTCATATGAGAATAATGTTGATAACACACTGATGTTTTCAGTTGTTGCTAAATAGTATTTATACTGAGTCAGGGACTTTTCAGCTTCTCAGGCCCTGCCAGTGAGAGGGTTGGAGAGGCACAAGAAACTGGGAGGGGACGCAGCTGGGACAGCTGACTCCAACTGACCAAAGGGATATTCCATGCCACGTGACACCATGCTCAGCATATAAAGCTGGAGGAAGGAGGAGGAAGGGGGTGATGTTTGGAGTGATGACGTTTGTCTTCCCAACTCACTGTTATGCGTGCTAGAGCCCTGCTGTCCTGGGGATGGCTGAACACCTGCCTGCCCATGGAAAGTAGTGAATGAATTCCTTGTTTTGCTTTGCTTGATTGCACAGCTTTTGCTTTACCTATTAAACTGTCTTTATCTCAACCCACAACTCTTCCAACCTTCTCCCTTATCCAGCCATGGGGAGAGCCCTTGAGCAGTTGTGTGGTGCTTAGCTGCTGGCCGGGGTTAAACCACAACATAAATGTATAAACATTCATGTGACAATGTTATCATTATAGCTTCAAAAGATGCTCTGCCCCTCTAAGTCTGCAGTTACACCTAACTCAACTCATGTCTCTCTGCTATTTCTGTGGCAGAGGCTGCAATTAATTCCAAAAACAGACAATAGAACAAAAAATACTGTGCAGTGCTGACAGCTTCATACATCACATACGGCTGCAGTGGTGCAATGCAAGAACAAGGGTTATAACGGGAGAAACCATGGGGAATTAATAACAGCTCCTTCTGATTCATGGATTGCCTTACTTTACAGATTCAAGTTTCTTGGTTTGTGTCTTCGGACACAAAGGATATTCAAAATTTTCAAAGTTCTTAAATGTTACTGTAATTAAACTGGCGGGAAAGGGGAAGATGTGGGAGGATGTCTCCTCTATAGGTTGGTTCTCTGAGGAGAAAAGGCACAAGGTGTAATTATTAATAGTTCCCATTAGATGACTCCCGAAGTACAGAGCTGATGGCAATGCTGAGTACACATACAGATTAATTTCACAATCAGCAATTTTATCATACCATAAGCCAGTGTTACAAAGTACAACACAATGATAACCTTAGCTCAGGCTCCAGAGGTGATAAACAGCACAACAGGGAACACATACTGCAAGCAAGGTACGACATAACGCAACCCAGAGAGCAAGCACAGCAACTCTGAGAGCAAACAAATCAACATGGTGACCAGCAACTATTAAGCCAATACAATGCATGCTTTTAACGAATTTGGTTTAACACACTCTGGTCAGATCTGTCGTTATCTCAATCCTTTGAGCAGCACCTTGGGTGCCATAAAAAACAATTGTGGTTTAACCTTAGCTGGCAACTAAGTACCACACAGCTGCTTGCTCACTCTGACTCTCCAGGTGGGATGGGGAGGAGAATCAGAAAAAGCTAAAACCCATGGATTGAGATAAAAACCGTTTAATAATTGAAATCAAGTAAAATATAATACTAATACTACTATTGTTAATAATAAATGTAATGAAAAGGGAGATAATAAAAAGAGAAAGAAAACTGAAATGAAAAAAAGCCAAACACAAAAACAACCACAAAACCCCAAGTGATGCACAATACAATTGCTCACCACCCACTGACTGATACCCAGCCACTCCTTGAGCAGCAATCTCCTCCCCTTGCCCAGCTGACTCCTCCCAGTTTATATATTGAGCATGGTGTCATATGGTATGGAATGTCCCTTTGGTCAGTTGGAGTCAGTTGTCCCAGCTGTGTCCCCTCCCAGCTTCTTGTGCCCCTCCAGATTTTTCAGTGGCAGGGCCTGAGAAGCTGAAAAGTCCCTGACTCAGTATAAACACTATTTGGCGACAACTGAAAACATCAGTGTGTTATCAACATTATTCTCATATGAAATCCAAGACAGCACTATACCAGCTACTAGGAAGAAAATTATCTCTATCCTAGTCAAAACCAGGGCATAGTACTCTGTTATTAAAGAGTAAACTGATGAATTTCCCTAGCAAAAGTGGCTGGAAAACAGTAACGTGTGTCTCCCATCTGGATATTTTTAACAGGATAACAAGGTTGAACTTTAAACCATCACACAAATTATGGCTTTTTATTTCATAAGCATTAATGATTGTTTTTTGCCATAAAGATATTTTCATTCTTAGTAAATGGCCATACTCAACAGTCATTTGTCAAATTTGAAGCAGATCAAGCTATCTGGGAGTAGCTGATCACTTAGAATCAATTAATCTCATTAATCAGTTGGTCCTTTTTTTTAACAGTTCCTCAGAGGGGTTTGTATTGTCTAAAATTACAATAGACAACCAGAAATCTGATCAAGTAGAAAGCATAATTGGCTGGGCTGGCACTACTGTGGTTCACAAAGCATGGACATCCAGCCATTTTATAAAGGAGTTCCACACTAAAAATACAGTACTTTATGATTAGGTTATTTGATTTCAATACTCGTGTTCAGTGCTTAATGAAAGCTATATGTTGGCTTTCTTTATGGAAATGTTTGTATGTCTAGGTATAGGAGGAGGTCCTGTACTATTAATGAACAGATAACAGGGTGGTAGGAATCAGTTTTAAATTTGGACCTGTTGAATTCTTGGGACTGAAGACGAGATCAGTAGTTTTCACAGCTTTTTCTTAAACTCGATGACTTCATCTGACAATCTCAGAGAGAAAACAATGAACCTGCCTAGAGAAATTAGGGAACCAGTGTAAGAGCGGCTGGGTAAAAGTGTGTCTTACTGGTATACCACAGGTGAACATTCCCTCCCTTTGGAAGGCCAGGACTTTGCCTTGCAAAAAATCAAAGCTTTCTTGAAATAGTCAGAATAACTGGAGTTAAAAAAAGTTCTCTTCTATAACATCAGGTATTTCAAGCTGTTGCAATATATGTTGTAATAGGGTTAGTAGACATTAATACTGTAAATAGCTCCCACAGTTACTAACAACTATGGTTTCACACAGTTGCTGGGACAGTTCCACTTTTGTTATTACATTTAGTTCACTCTCCACTCCTTTCATAACATTGCAATAAATACATTTTTTGACAAATTACATGAAGGCACCAGAAGGCACTGCTCCACGATTACTTCCTGACAAAGATATTGGAGGGCGCAGAGGTGGATAGGGGGATAGGGAAGAAAGAACATCTGTTAAGATTCAAATGGAAACTTTAACCATTAGAGCTTCAAGTTCATTGGCATAACCTGTATTGCCTGTCTCAGACTCAGCATTATTCTATGGACTACTGGCCTGATATTTCTTTTGGGAACAAAACTAAAAATGAGGCTAATTATTGTAATTAAAGTGAACTTACTTGGTTATGAGAAGACTGTGCAAGCAGATTCCTTGTTGCCTAAAAATTAATCTCCTGTATCATTGTATCAGGTAAGGTCTGTGGGTAAAAGCCATAACACAAAGAAGGGAGGTACCTTTTCAAAGGTACACTGTCTAGCCAGATGACTAGTGAATGTAAACCCTCATGAATAATGGATAAAGAAGTCTATGAAATTCAAGTAGACACTGAAGAAACTGGGAACAGAATGATTGACCTGGAAACAGACATGGACTAAAGAGTGGAATTAGGATCTCTAACATAGTAGAATGCAATTTCTTGGGTGAGGAGGGGGAGGAGAGATAGACCATGCAGATAAAACAAGAGATAATAATCAAGAGATAGCTGTGAAAGAAGGCAGAACATGAGAATAAAGGGTTTCCCTGAAGATGTAGAAAAACTGGAATCAAGATTCTAAATCAGTATTTTTAGCATATTCTAAAGCAGGAAGGAGAATTAAAAATAACTACTAAGAGATCTCACCATTTTTATGTCCTTTCTTAACACAAGACCACCCACCAATGGACATGACACGAAACCTACCCTTTGAGCAGTAATAGCAAAACAGAAGAGCTGACTACTCTGTAATAAGTCAGAAAGGACATTTTTTCCAAGATAAGCTACTAACTTTAAACAAAGCTAGCATGAATAAATTTTCTGTCTGCTGTAGGGCAGCCTGTGCAGGATATTGATGGGGTTTCCCAGTTTAAGCTCATTGTATCAAGAAAAGCAATAAATCTTAAAGAGATATTGGTAGGTTAAACCCTTTATAATATTAAATCTAGTAGCTGACAAATCCTTCTGAAAGTCAGGAGGATTCAGAGGCAGAGCATGAGACAATTTTAAGTATTTCAGTGTCAGTCAAGGTTGGAATAACATAAGTCACAAGAGTATACACAGGTCATATTCATGGACATATAGCAGTAACTGGAGGGAGGGTATGAACATAGAAGACATCACTCCCACTGGCTGGAGAAACAAGGAGGTTTCACTATGATGACAAGACAGACAGATGTGGTTACCTGTAGCAAAGACACCCCTGTAACGAGGACTGTGGGATCAGCACTCTGCTACCAGTTTTATGCTATAGGAGAGAACCAGCAGCTTTCCTCTGGTTCTCTCACCCCCTGTGCAGCCATCACATGGAAATCTACTTCATCCATATCAGTCTGGTTCTTTGCCTCTTACTACTTTATATCTTTGAAATGGAAGCCCAGCACTTCATCATGAAAACTAGGATACATCTGTATTTGAAGGAAAATACAAAAACCTGCTTTTCTATATGAAACAAGACTTGAACTGCCCTGGGCCTAGAAAGCAGGAGCTGGCTTGCATAAAAACATTCATGTCCATAAGAAGATGAAGAACGAAAGGCTGGACACAAGATGAATATGTGTTGAGCCTACAGCACCAAAAGCTCCATGCACAAGACCAGATAACAGGCTTGATTCTGGCCTAGTCTATGCCACTATGTATATTTATAGTATGTATAAATGTTTAAAGTGTGTGGCGACTTTGATCAGGTAGTCTGGAGTGCAACTTGAAAACAAATTGGGTTTAGAGCATAACAAGGATATATTCATGACAAAGCTGTGCTGGTGAAGCTACAAGTTGCATTATTGGAAAGGCATACCCTGACGAGTGTCAAGAAAGACAGGAATAATCAGTTGAAAGAAACCACGTATTATGAAAGATAAGGAAAGAACCTTCTATTTTAGCATTTCCCAGGAACATTGCAGAGGGTACATAATTATACCATGTATAGAACTGAAAAACCCAAATCCATGAAAATTGCCCATAACTGACAGCAATGGTAATGCTGTCTTCCAGGTAATGCTGTCTTCCAGCTGTGTATGTAAATTTGTACACACTGACAAAACAATCTAGTTGCCTTAGCACATTACTTCAGACATAGGAGTGTAGAACTGTTCGGTCTGGCAACCTGCAACACCAATGCTATAAATGTAAGATGATTTTAATATTAAAGGGAAATATTGCTTGTATTTGATCTGGCACACTGTCTTTCAGACTTGGTTGCAATTTAGATATAACAATGTTTAGGCAACAAAATAGGACTGTTAATATCTATGTTTATTAAGAATAAATCCTTATTGGGGCCACAAGGGACCACAATCTTTTCTAAGTCACAGATAAATTTAGTATATGATGAACCACTTAAGTGCATCCCATTCAACCTTCTGAAGAAATCAGATTTACTAATGTACTGTATTATCATTCATTATTTCATGTATGGCAATACAGTGTATGTTTTCATGTTCAGACAGTATTATTTTTGTAGTTAGAGACTGTAAAAGACAGAAACATGCTCTTTATTCCATTGTTTGCACAGCTGCTGCTGTGGTAATAGGACTTAGACCCATGACTAGAGCTTCTAGAAACTACAATAATCCAAGTAATAAAATTAAGCAAAGACAAATAAGCAGAGCACTCAACAGATTGTCTAGCATTCCAGTTAATGCTCTAGCGACTACTAGCTATTTTGCCACTGTCTACCAATAGATGGTCTAGCCTCACAAAGATGTGTAGCAGAATTGGTTTTTTACCTCTTTAGGAAGAGCAAAAGTTTACATGGCACCACGATAAAACAAACACCATAGAAAAACTACAGTGATCAGTAAGGATAAATAAATTAATATTACAATGAAATCAAATTAGATCTAATCTTCAGGGTAAATCTGTTTTCAGATAAACTGTGTCAATGATATAACAAATCAGAGTTTTAAAGGCCCTTTTTACATCACACTAAAATACTGTTGACAACAGTGGCCAAAATGCCAGTACCAGTAAACCTACTGTTTGTACTTCTTCTATTAGTACTAGTAGTAGAACTTTTGACTTTGTCTTGTCTTTCATATCATTGCTTGTCTTCTGATATTGCCTAAATTAGACTCTTAAAAGAGCATATTCTTCTGAAGAGTTCTGCTTACACGTGCATGTATTTCAAGCTCGGAGGGAATTGGAGGCAGCATTCTGAATTGAAGGTATAATTTTTCAGCATTGCTGCAAACAACAGAAGAGCTTTTGCAAGTTTTTTTAGTATAGGTTTATCCATGGGCACCAATGGGTTTATGTAATTTCTCTAACGCAGATAGAAGGAGACCATGAGCTGCCTTAGAGAGACAGCAGCCCGTGGAAATACAGCTTTGACCAGCTTTATTTATTTTATTGGTCATAGCAGAGACTATTATTCAAGGCCAGTCTACACTAGGTTTGCAAGAAACCTTCTCCACCTCTGGCACAGGAGGAAGCTTAGCATTAGCTTCTCTAAGCCAGTGTTCTTCTCCAATTCATGTAAGAATATTTATAGCATAGACACAAACATGTTTATGCTTGGGAAATGCAAACAGCATCAAGTAGTTCTCAGGTTAGAATGTATTCCTCATCTTCCTCTAAGTCAAGGAGTGATATGTGTCAAAGACTGTGAAAATGCACTTAAGTGCTTCTCAATATTGAGAAGTCAGACTGAAGGAGGTAAAAAAGCATGATAGGAAAGCCACTCTAAGTAAGAAATTTAAAAATAAGCTTTTACAGTTCCCCATTTTGTTGTCAGCTTGGGGTAACAAACGGAACCGTGTGGGGCAGAGCTGACCAGATTACTATATATTTCATCATGCAGAGCAATCTTGGTTTCCAAACTGGGAAGAAAACAGATGTAAGTGATCATGACAGGAAATGAGAAGCTGTAGTTAGTGTAACGCTGCCTGACAGCAGGTGGCCATAAGCTGCCTTCACATATCATTTTTTTAGTCTAACACTGTTCCAAAGGCACGTTCTCCCAATAGGAATAACTGTTCAAAGGCAGGAAAAGAAATGGAGCAGCTGAATAAAATACAGACTTGGCAGTGTAGTGACCTGTCAAAATGGCATGCAGTGCTCTTAATAGCAATGTACTCATAAAAAGATATTGTCTGTTACATATGATACCCCAGATCTGGGTATCATTTTAGATTCATAAGATCAGCCCCTAGACAACTGTATGAACAGGCAAAGGTAATAGTTTTATAGCTCATCTGCAATTGGCTAGAATTGCCAAATGGTTGAACAGATTCTACGTGTCTTTCCAACTACCTGGGTCAATCAAGATGCGAGACTTCACAGCCAGTTGGTGCATTCTTTCAAAAATGTTACTTTAAACTGCTTGACAGAACAGATGCTGACATTCTCTCTCATGGTCAGGAGATAAAGATAGGACTCTGACATAAAGACTAGTTAAAAGATGTATATCCTCCTACCAATGTAATATTGCACAAAAAAATATCTTATAATAAAGTCTAGCTATTTTGTTCTGCCCTGATTTTTAACATGAGAAATCTGTATCAATTAAAGCTTAAAAAAAAAAAAAAAAGGAAAGTAATAAGCCTCCAGGTTTTTTGCAAAAACATTTAAGTAGCATGTTGTGCATGTTTCTTTAATTTTAGTCTTTTTTTCCCCAAATGAAGAGAAACAATGTCTAAGTGTTTAAATTTATAAGCAGGTATGATTTTTCTCCATGCGGTCAGTGTTTCTGATATAAAACAAAAGCAAGATACCACTACAGTTGTAATGAGCAAGGGCAAGAAGTAGATATCTTATACATTGTCTGTAACTTTAACTATACAGACCCACATGGCAAAAATTCCCACTGCCAGAAATACTTACAGATGAGCCATTAGCAAAAATCAGAAAGTTTTCCATATGTTCCTTTAACTTCAATTTCTTCATAGCATATTTTTAAACAGTCTTTTGAAGGCATTAGATTCTAAAAAGAGTTTGCTGAGTCTTTGTAAGGGAAAATTTTCCCCATGAGACAACTTTTGTGAAAACAAATTATAAGAACTACTGAATATAGAAGAACACATTGAAAGAAAAATACTCTTAAATGAAGGATTTTCACCACAAAGCTCATCATACAGTAATTGTTTATTGAAACTATTTTAATGAAAATTATATAAATTTTATTTTTTCAACAGTATACCCCAAATGGACATGAAGTTCACATTAAATGCTTTTAATTAGGTTAAAGCTCATCATACTTATGGAAAAAAAAATATTAAACAGTGAACCTAAGTTCTCTGACAGTTCTATTAAACAGAAACCACTAAACAATTCATTCTGTTGTTTCACGCTAAGTGTTTATTAGCTTGCAAGCAACTAAGTTTTGCTTAGCTCACATAATTTTCAGAATTTTTTCACCATTTATAGGAGTGTGTGTATATTTATTCATTAAGATGTTTTGGTTCTAGAATCAAGGTTTTGTGTCGGGAGAAAATTTTATTCCATCTTTACCATCTCTTGTATATTCCATAAGACCCAACTGAAAGTAAAAATTTTTCCCAGAGGGTTAATAGACATTTTTTTTTCTTTTCAGCTATAGGGTTCTTCATCAATAAACCTGGTTACATAACAATAGAAACTCTAAACAATGCAGCCTTTGTTTGCATAGTTAATCCTACTGTGAAAAAAAAAAAAAAAGAGCTAATAATTTTAAAGTCTTGATCATGTTCTGAAGCTTTGCCAGACTATGTTTTACATATCTCAGTTGATGAATGTTTATGTGTTCATTTGGATTTTATTTATAAGACAAATGCTTTCCAGTGAACTATTAAGCAAATGCTGCTCTACTCAGCGTGGTTTCCCCCTAAGAGAAATTATATGCTTGTTTGTCATTATTCGTAAGATTTTTTTTCATTACAAAACACTGGCCAAAGGGAAGAGTAAATCAATACACAAATTTCCACGCTGCTGAAACCAGGTATCTTTTGGTACCCAAGCAGTGCTATTTTAGAGCTCTTGCTGTATGGTATATTGCATTAGGCAACAGCTACAACTAATCTTTATATATGAACAGCAAGACAGCTTTCCTTAACAGATAAGCCAAGAACATGCAAAAGACTCTTCCAAAACGCTCCTAAACATGAATGCACAACAGTTGGCAATGTCAGTCAGCTGAAGAGTTTTCCTCCTTCATAATTTAGTAGCACTACTGAAGTTTTCTCAGCTGTATACCTCCCTGTTTAAAACAAGGGAGGCCAGAATTCAGTCTGACTGTTTAGCCATTATGTTCCTACAGGTACAGCAAAAGACATCAGTGAAAATGGAAGCCATTTTCAGAATAGGAAAATACTGGGTTTCTTTTGGTTTGGTTTTGCAGTTTGTGTTTTGGGTGGGGTTTTTTTGTAGAAGAGGTACGCATTTTCTTTTTTTTTTTTTTTTTTCTCAGAAGACAAAATATCTGAAAGCCTAGCTAACCCAAGGTAGAATAAACACTGAAGTATCAGTAGAAAACTGAATGCATTACCTTTTTTTTCCCCCCAGTTTAGCTCTCTAGTGCTTTAAAAGACCTTTCTAGGTGAAACACAATGTAAGAAGGTATAACTAGATCCTGCCATTCACCTGACATCCTTCAAACAGAATAAAAGCAAGTGCTTTACTCCCAGTAGGCTCTGTTAGCAATTCACAGTCTCCCAGAATCGCTGGGCTACGCAAATGGCAGAATCCTTCTGTTTTGAGCAGGCGCCATGTTGCAACAATGATTTGAATTCTGTCTCTGGCAGACTTTTGTTAAATTAAAAACAGATAGATGAATCCCTGGCGTTCCTCCATGCCTCTGACAGCTGTCATCATCCCCAAGGCAGGAGGGTCAGATCTGTTCATGAACAGCCAGTTTCCAGACTATCTTATTAAGCTAAACTGAATTTGAGCTTGGGTTTTAAGGTTTTCAATAATTTCAGGGAGGCAGAGAACATATCTGGAATAATAATACTAGGCAGTAAACTAGCCAGCTGAGAATGAAATATAAAGAAAATTGAAAACAGCAGGGAACAAAAGCATAGAGCACTGAGTTTTCTGAATATGAACTGTGATAATAATTCTCCCAATTAGAAACTGTTCACAATCAAGAGCATGTTATGTTAGGTTAACTATAAAGTTGTAAAAAAACAAACAAACAAACAAACAGATATTTTGGACCCTGAACTACAAAGAAAATGATGGAGGTTACTTAATTAATGATGGATATCACTCAACCTCACCCACTTCTTGGAAAATGACTGAATTTTCAAAATGTCAGAGAATTAGTAAAATTTACCTTAAGGATCAAGTAACCTAGTTTTTAATTAATTAGAATTATGACTGCACTCTCCAGAGGACTTGCTGTAAGTGAGGTTATATAGATAGTGTTTCAACATTGGTGACAATGGAAAAAACGTTGTGCTTTTTCCCAGCTCCACAGGATTGCTCAATTTGTGCATGACAGAAATTTCCAATGGAAATAGATTTAATGCAAATCCCAGGCTCTTTGGCCTTCTTCAACAACAAAAACTTCCTTTATTCCCAAAAAATTATGCTACAAAAAAAACCCCACCCAACAAACAACCACAATTCCCTCCCCCAAAAAACCATCCCTTTCTTCATTCTAGTAATTTTGGGAGTGTCTATCAAGGAGATCTCTTTTCTGGATTCAGCTCCAGTCCTCCAGACATTACTAAGAATCTTTTTTGCCTATGAAAATCTCCATCACTGTAAACCCTCCTATATTTTCTCTAAACAGAGAGATAAGGAATTGTTAAGTATTGGATGAAAACAGGAAGCTGCAGTATCTTTAAAATGTATTTTGAATCATAAACCAGATGGAAATCACTTTCACATAATAAGGAAGCTATTACTGTCCAAGTTCATGCTAGCACATGCCAACAGTGGTGTACCACTGTCATTGCAGTCCTCAGTAACATCCATGCCAGGTTATACTACCCAGTCCAAACATGGCAGGTGACAGGACTTGGAGTTACAGTCAGACATTCATACCATTCCATTCTATAACAAAAGTAGGTCATTGAGTTTTTTCAGCCTACTGTATTTAAGCAAGCTAATACAAAGATTAAAAGATTAAAAATACTTTTGGTCTTTGTGTACTTCCCTACCACTACCTCAGTTTTCTTCCTTTGAACAAAATTGGTTGAAAAGTTCTGCCACAGGCAGGTAAGCCTTCTTTGGTTGTTTAATGTTGCTGCACGCAGCCTTTGCTTTGATGTGGGATATGCAGGTTTCTCTCTCGCATGCAAACACAATAAGCTTGTGAAAATCAGGGACAACAATTCAAAGGCAAGATGCATTCATTGGAGTTGCCAAATTCAGCCAGTGGCTTACTGCCATATTTCCAAATACTTTGTGCTGCCAGAAAAAGGTTAAAGTTTCTGCATTAAGAGGTTCTTCATTCATCAGAGTTGGACAGAGTCAAGAGTACTTCAAGACATAATAGTGCTGCAGTTCAATAATGAAAATAATTTCTACATAGAGTCTTAAATAAAACATTAATTATTTGGGTCACAACAAAAGATACAGTGTCAATGAACTTCAGTACTAAGCACAAGTACGTACCGTTTTCCTTTGTTACTTGCTGTTATGCAAGTGTAACATGGAAAGAAGCACAGTCCAGTTCAAATTGCTAAATGTAAAAGCAAAATTTTACTTCATCTAAGGCATAAAAGTACACTTTAGCAAGGGAGAAAATAGATTGTTGTTGACTGTTCCTCCCCCATCAAGACAGACTGACTCAAGGCAGCCAGCTGCCTGTGCTAACCAACCTCAACTTGACTACAGGGAAAGAATAATTAGATTTTTCCACCATCACTTTCTTGAATCTTCTCACAGCTGCTACCATTTGACAACTACAACTGTGGAGTCAGCCTAGAGTTACAAAAGACTGCAGTTTGTGAAAGCTGCTACTAAACAGTTACACTTTCCTGGTAGTAAAATACCTCAGGGCATGCAATGACATTTTCATCACTGACAGTATCCAAGTTCTTCCCACAACATCCTGAGAGGGTACGTTCCTGAGAGGTTGTGAGGAGTCAGGCAAGATGAGCTGAGAGCCTTGAAATCAGTTTTCAGCAGAACAGTAACACTGCCAGGATGGTAGACTCGCTCCTATCCAGATCTTTGGGACAGCACTTAGCAGAAACAAGGACAAAATCAGAATGCCTTACCTTTTTTTTTAATAAAACATAAGATGTCTCTGCAGAAAAGCTTTAGCCAGGAAAGGAACAGACAGCTCAAAAGGCAAATTAGCTTTTCCACCAAGAAAGTGACTTGACTTTACAAAATAGCAGAAACAGCAAAGGTCAAGACTATCAAATGTGTTGCAGGAACATAAGACCTGAAATGGTCATTTTAAAAGGCAGCCTCAGTACCAATGATGCACAAATCCAGTTGCCCTATATAAATATCATAGGGGGTTTTGTTTGTTTTGGCTGAAAGTAGTGGTGTATATTTGGTTTGTGTGGGTTTTGATTTTTTTTTTTTTTTAAAAAAAACCCTCTCGTTGCTTTAAGCCCCATTAGTTCCTTCTGAAGAAATGACAGCAGAGAACATGCTTGGGATACAGTGATGCAGCATATCATCTGGGTAATCTGGGTGTGACAATGCAAAATACATGGTAATGAAGCAAAGGATAAGCCACACTAAAAGAGACAAGGCGAAAGAACTTCTGCTTTTAGCTGTCTATTCTCAGGCTTGGCAACCTACAAGATTTGCATACATTGCCCAAAACTTTCAACTAAACCTAACACCACCCATGCTTGCTTTGGTTAGCCCACAACCAACTGCAACACTTGCTCTACATACATGTCTCATGACTGAAAATGCTGCTGATGCAAGTGAACGACTGCAGTCATGCAGCAGGGACCATGGCATACGCAATGCCTGAAAATGAGTATCTGTCTACACTTTCAGTACTGTATTTTTCTTGAGATACAAGACAAGGTGGCATATCAAAACTAATTTTTCAGTTGCATTCTTTAAGTGCCCAAAAATCAGTGGTTAATTTCCTCCAGGCTCTGAGCATCCAGGTCACTAGCTTCACCATTTTAATTTGGTTCTCGCAACATACCAAGACACTTATGTTACTAGAACCAAACCGTTTAAGTTTTTCCAAAACAATACTACAGTTCTATATAACACAATGAAATTCTTGAAATTCTGTGTGATCTGAATGTGCCTACAAAATTTAACAGTTTGTCTTCAGGTCTCCCAGTACTGGAAGTTAGGTGTCAAGGTACACAACAGTTGTAAATGGAGGAAGGCAGTCTAGGTTTATGGTTTTCTGTGGTGAGATAGTTGATGACCCTAAATAATGTTTACACCAACATTTGGCATAACTAGCGTCCCCAAAGTTATTACAGGATTCCATCAAGCTGTTACCAAACTGCAACAGCCTACATTGATAACGGTGCACCCTTTGCTTCTCTGACTAATGAAAACAGTGGTCGCGCTGAAAACTGGCATATAAAATATTTTCATATTAAATTGCTGCCTGGAATTTAGGTAGGATTTAGTGGTTTGGGGTTTTTGTTTGTTTGTTTGGTGGTTGTTTTTCTTTAAACTAAACCCTAATAATAAGTTATTCAGTTGATTGATTGTAGTGCTAACAAAGCAAACCAAAGGTTCATGGGTTATTTCATGTTTCATGCTATCCAAAGTCATAAATGAGACCTTGTGAACAGAATGGCACAGAGTTTCTTCCTCATATATTTGTATTCACATCACACTGCCTTCAAACTCTCTCTAAAAAGAAACACTTGTTTTCTCCCCCAGGCACAAGTAAAAAAGCTTTTGAGACAGTTCTCCATCCACCTAATCAGTAGAGTCTGAAGCAGGCTGTATCTAAACCATTCTTTCCCTGAATCACACAAAAGTGCCCAACATTTTCATACTGGGTATAGCTGTTGTCTGCTAAGAAAAGAACTGAAGCAAATATCTCTAAACTAAGACATACAACCTTAACAGCTAATTAAAAAAAAAAAAAAAAAAAAAAAAGAGAGAGAGAGAGAGACCATTTCAACTTAAAGGATCTCTGGTACAAGTAGACCTTAAGTGGTACACCTCATCTTCTCATCTTTCCAGAGGAAAGTAACTGGTATACTCCAGAGTCATCATGGGCTCTGGCCTTCACCTTATCTAGGCTGACTTCCCCAATACTATTGATTCCCAAGGCTCACCTGTCTGCCTTAGAGATAAAAAAAATCTGTCTGCAACATTGCACAGCTGTGTGACCTCAGCTCAGACTGGTAAGGCGTAAGAAGTCTAAAGCTGAGTCACGTAGGGCTTCAACTCTTAAGATAGTGATCATAAGTACTGCAGATTCAAAACAAACACTAATGTGGAAATATATGAAATCCTATAGGGAAAACAATCACATTTGTCATCAATGGATTTAATGAAAGATGGCAACATAACATCATCAAGTGATCCACTACAGACTGCATAGTGTTACTTTTCCTTTTACACAGCTATGTCAAACATATCACAAAATATTTCACTCCCTACCCCAATTCTGTCTTACATGCCTGGGTATATTGCAAATAGGGTGTTTCATGATTTTGCTTTACATCAAGCAAACTATTGGCATATCTGGAAGAGAGGCAAACTTGTATTTCACAAATACACTTCATAGTGTAAGACTGACAGATGAACACATCTGTATTGAGCCAATATTTTCATACCAAGAGAAATTAGCAACTGTAAATACCATGCATTATCAGCATCAGAAAACAATACAGGCCTATTTTCAACACAGAAAGCTAACAAAAAGTATTACAGTGTACACTGCAGTACATGCACTAAAGCATGGACACACGTTCACAACATCGATTCCACAGTTCAAATGCTGGTATCTAACATCTTGTGTTATTCTGGGCCTCTGGTCAGCCCAATAATGCACTGGAATTTTCATTTTAATCTTCAAAACTAAAAAGTAGACTAGTCCCTATCAAGCTTTCAGTGGCACTACCCATGAGGGTTAATATAGAATTTAGACCTGTGAAGAAAAAACATTGGGCCATGCATGTGTGCAATCTGCTTGTAACAGTCCCATTGTCCCACCTTGCCATCTCCTTTCCTTCGCTCTAGCAGCTGTAGTGCAGGTTGCAATAAGCAATCAGGATATTCCTCAGCAGCTGAAGTTTACCTAGAACTGTAGTATGATGGCTCTCAATCATCCTTTGAGGTACACATTCCACTGTGGCACAGCAGCTCAGATAGCAGAGGTAGATTTCTGGGAGAAAGGGCAAGTTGCCGATGAAAGGCTTGATGAGCCAGCTTGGCAGGAAGTGAAAAAGATCATCAAGGGAAAGAGGTGGCTGATCTCATTAGGCTTTACACCAAATGCAAAGAGGATTCTTGTTAGTCCCAGACAGACAGGGAATTACCAGCAAATTGGCTCCTTGCAGCGTTGCGGAGTACCTGGCATCAATGGCAGTAAGGATGTTGCAATCATATGCAATTGCCTTGATCACCCAACAGGAAAAGCCCCTCCTGTTGGTGAAGAACCAGGGCTAGACACAGGGACCAGGTTGGCTGTGTTAGACTAATGAACCAGCCAGTGACACTCCTCCTTCCCTCAGGTCTTCCACTCCCTTTTCTATATACACGTACCCATGCGTCAAACACTCCTAACACAGAAACATATATGTTGTAAGACTTGCCTGCTACAAACATTCGAGTAAAATAAATGTGTCATTCATTACTGGCATTTAGCCAGTCTTAATGTTACTAAAAACCATAACCAGGAAAACTCTCAAAACCAAAAGATAGTTTAAAAAGCCAACACTGGTTTATTGCAGTGCTGGGGCATGGAGGATCTTTCCTCCTAACATGCCCACCAAGTTACTCAAGGGTACACATTACATACAGCAGAGTACTTGCCTGTGCACAGTACATTACATGTTCATTGTCATTCACACACAGGACTGGTTGCAGGTCTCTCCCTTCTAATGTAAAGTAGCACACATCCCTGGATAGCAGGGAAGTGTTTTTTACCAACTACACATGCTCTGGAAGCAGGAGTTTGCCCTCTCTTGGGAGGGGGCCATTTGAGCTGGAGGTTGTGATCTGCCATTACCACAATGACCTTTGTCCTGCTTTCAACTAATTTTCTGTGGGTTGCAACACCTTCTCAGCTTGTTTTCACTTGGAGGCTTCTTTCTCCATTATTTAGATAAGTGTTGTTATCATTGTTTGTTCTTTGTTTCCCAAGATTGACTCCCTTGATAAGAAGTCCTTGCACTCATCAGATCTCAGCCTGAGAAGGTGGATCAGCTTGACCTAAACTTTGTGCATATTCTTGTTTAACTGAATCAGAGTTCAGTAATTTGGGAGTTTAGGCAACATTATGACCAATAACTATTTGGTGATGAAAACTGGTGACTGGATACATACCGTACAAATTTATGCAATACAACCAGAATGCGTGGTCATTTAAGAAGAGAAACAACATAAGCTATTTCTTGGAGTACCATGCAAGCAACGTTATGTTTAAGTACTTTAGTTTAAAGTATACCATTAGCTATCAGCATTTAAATACAATTTACAGACAGTAGGAGGACAAATGTCCAGCAAATGGGCCTATTCGTCACTGGAGATCACAACATTATGATCCATCAGCCAGCAGCAAAGTAACTGCACAGGAAAATTCATTCCCTGCTAACCCCGTGAAGCTCCTTAGAAAGAAAGAGGCTTCGGAGACAGGGGTAGGTAGAGCACGGTTGTTTCTTTTTGTTTTGCATCATTCAGACCAGCTTCTCCGTGCTATTCCAATAGCAAGCCTGATTTCTGTTAATCAGCAACATGCTCACCCTAATCACCAACAACCTTACAAATCCATACATCCCACTCATGGTTCCAGTATAATTTTTTTAAAGTGCATCTTTTACAGTTAAGACTATTTTAGTCAGATTCAAGACTCACCAAGAACATTCACTATCTATTGCTTCCAAGTATCCTACTCTTCAAAAGCCATATAAGTTAATGTGGAGCTGTACAAAGGTTTATTTATTTCAACTGCATCACTTGGCTACAGCTGACAAATCCATCTGCAAACTCACATAGAATTTTAGAAGGGAGATGAGCTAATAATTATTACATTGTTAATCAAGTCTAGTGGCATTTTAGAAGATGAGAAAATTTGAGTTATGGTGATATTTTGTTAATTTGTTTTAAGTTAGGAAGGTTTTCAGAGAATAGCACCAGAGAAAGGTGCTTCCATCTAGGAACTTCAAACAGAAAAGTTTAAGAACAATACACTAAAACTAGAGCAGAAAAATAAAAAATAAGTTGGAAAAATTTACAAGTTATGAAGATAAAAGTTTACTAAAAAAAGTAAAATTGTTTCTTTTTTCCAAAAAACTTTTTGTATCTATTACCCTCTTTCCAAATCTCAAAAAATACCTTGCCCCTAAAAAAAAAAAAAAAAAAAAAAAAGATATTTTCATTGTTTTTTGCAGTGTTCATTAGACAGAGATGACTCAAATCCAGCCAAGGATCAAGACAAGCAGAAAATTTATCTACAGGAGAGCTGAAGGCAGGACTGAACCTGAATGGAGTCTGAGAGGAGTGGGTGAGGGTCCTAGGTGAGGCTGATCAGGGCAATTAAGGCACATAAGTGCTCTCAGGGCCCTGACGCTTAGTTGGTAAGAAATGAAAGCAAGTGTCTAAGAAAAATAATCAATCACCCTTTTAACCTTTGACAAAAAATTAAAAAGATAATTATTTGGTATTTAAAAACTTTTCAAAGACAGTCTCTATCTCAGTAAAAAAGATTGCATTTATGTATGCACAAAAAAGTATACACGTTGAGAGAATATCAATCTTATGCTTGACTTTGTGTACACAGATGCATTCCTTTGATAATCAGCACTGGAAATTGTGTTAGGAGCAAGGGCAGGAAGAAAAGAGCAGGTTACTGTTTGAAAATAAAAGTTAATTTCCCTCATATCTGTCACGCCTGTGAAAGATTATGTAGATCATCAGCAGGAGAATTTGGAATTGAACTATAGCAAAAAAAAGCTTTTCTACAGAGATGGAAGTGCTGACAATTTACAATGCTATGGTTTAATGCCTGACCATCTTCTTGAACAAGTTTACAATTAAGAATATAGCCATGTACAGTGTTAGGTTGGTGTTTGTCTTTCTATCAGTAGTTTTTCGCATATCAATAAAAACATAATACTGAAGTAGCAGAAAAAGAGACTAACAGTTCTCTACAGGATTGATTTAACAAATTTAGACCTGGAAAGTTCATGAAGTTAACACATGCAGTGAAAAAAAATACTAAAGCTGTATCAAAAGATGCAACAATGACGTATAGAAATAAGCAGAGTTTGCATTGCAGAGAATCTCTATTTTTGAAAAGAAAAAAATCCACTGGCACAATATGATAACAATGCTGAAAGGCAAGGACACAGCTAGCAAATGCTGTCAATCAGTATAATGCTGAAAAACATGAGAACTAGTGGCTGAAATCCTGTTATGGCAAACCTAAACACACTTCAGGTGGATGAGTTTTTAGTGAAAATGACCTATTTGAAAAGCCAATTTTACTAAATTGGCCTCCCTCCTCCCCACCGTCCCTCCAATACATGAGTATCATGCAAATGTATGAAAAAATGTTCTTGACACAACATTTAATACTGAGTATAAAACAACAAAAGGAAGACCAAATCGTAGATTAAAAGACCAAATAAAAAAAAAAAAAAAAAAAAAAAAGAAGAGAGCAACATAAATTCTGCAATGTCATTTCAGTCATGATACAGGAATCAATACATTTGAATAGTCTGTTAAAATTATTTTAGTTTAAATATTTACATTATTTTTGTTTAAATCTTTAATAATACATAATTTTCATACAAGCCTCATTTATCAGAAATGTGTTCAAAAGTTAAATATGCTTTTACAGGTGGGGAAAGAATGAAAAATATGCTTAAATGCTACAAAGCGAATAAATTTACAAAACCTTCATTTCCTTAAATACACAGTCTTCAGTGTTTATTTAACTTCTCTGTTCTTTGAAGTATTTTTTTGGGTTTAAGTACATTTATATTGTTTGTTTAAAATATAAATTTTAGTTTTCTGAAGTACTGAGATGATGCCATTGAATTTTAGTATCTAATGATACTTATGGTAATATTTACCCTGAAGTTACTAAATGTTCTCTTTGAAGCGTCTGAATTAAGTATTTTTATACAGTTTGAAACACGTGATAATCAGTTTTCTTTAGATGAAGTGCTGGAATTCCACTCTTTTTTGAATAAAATTTTCCTTCAAAACCTGCATACTATTTAAGCTACAGCAAAGGTTCCTATGTCACAGTTGTTCCCCACATGAAAAACACTGATAAGACTTTTCAAGTCCTAGTCACATCAGCACTTAAAATGTATTATGAATTTGTACATGGTGTGAACAATTTGCAGTAAGAGGCCTGGAATCAAAGTAGATGGAAAGCTTTCAGAAGTGATTTTGTAATGGTCATTTGAAAATAATTTCGGGATTTGTGTCAGCAATCTATATTATCACCTAATCATGTTTTAACACACACTCACTCACTCTCTCACCCTTGAAAATTAATTGGAGGTTTTTCTGTGTTTCTCCTGCTGATATTTCTTTTTACTATGTTAGTGATCAGAGACTAGAGTTACATGTTGCTATTATCCTAAAACAATTCCAGTATGTGCTCAGTTCAGAAAGATCAGCATAAATTTAAAATGAGAGTAGATAGGTGTAATATAAAACAAAACTTTTACCTTTAGGTTTCTTCCAAACTAAAATTCTGCTCGAAGTTCTATTTACAAACAGGAAGCCTAAATCACTGCATAGTAATAAATATTATGGTATGAATTTGAACTTAAATTTTGAAAGATAGTTATCACAAAGGTGACTTTATTTCCAGCTCCTTAGATTATTTAGGTAGCAAGTGAATTGCAAGTACCTTTTGTTGTTGTTGTTATTGATGTTGATTGCCGTGTGCTTTCTTGGCCTAAAGAGGAAGTGTGTTCTTTGTACATGAATTACCCTTCAGCCTCAGTGAGGTATATCCCCCATTATCTTCAAAAGCTTTTCCTACTTTCAGGTGACAGTAGATACAACACAACTTTTCACACTTCTTTTACTTGGTGCTTCAGTTTAAGAACAACAAAAACTGACTTAAAAAATATCAATATATAGCACACTAAATTTATGACAAATATCGACATTATTCCTAAAGATTGTGCTCTGCTGCCACATAAACTTTTCCATTTTCCCTCCTACGTTTGGACTTTCTGACCTGAGTGTTGACTTCTTGTTTGACATATTTCACCAGCTCTGCTCGTTGTTTTAGGTCTCACTTAGAATAGCAAAAAACTTAAATTCTATATGCCATTTATAGCTATTATAGAGATATGTCCTTGGAAATAATTTCCTTGCTACAAGTTTGCAAACACAAATTGAGTGCAATGAGCCTTGACAGCAGCCAGAGATCAGCAACAGTTAAAATAATAATATCTGAAATAGTGAGTTGTGATTTCAGCAAGGATGGATCTGATTGACAGGTCTAGCTGTAGTGCTCCCTCCCACCAAATATCAGAGAACATTGCCACAGGGCTGTCTGCCACAGCGTGGACACAGAGTACCCAAGGTGGGACCCTTACCTACTGGGCTAAACTCTTGCATGGAGTCCACAGCAGCATCGTGTCACCCCCAGCTCTACTCTACCATCTCAAGGGAGCAGGAACCAGGGTAGGGCTCATTTGATGCCTCATATGATGCTGTGTATGCATGTGTGAACATGAGTGTGAGTGGATGAGCAGCTCTCCCTGGCAGCTCTCACATGGTACATATAATCAATTGAACATAGCGTGACACACTTTTTGGTGTTCCTCTCCCTCCACCTGCTCTAACATCCCTGTTTGCATCTAATTTTTATATTTTTTTTTTCATAATTTCCTTCACTAGCTTGAACACTTTTCTGTTTATAGTACTTGTTCTGCTTCAAAACATAAATTTCAAGCAGGTACAACAGATTCATGTTGACAGTTCCAGCTTCATTTTCATCTGACATCAAAATCCCAAAGCTGTCCTTTGCCTCCAACAAAGATGCAGTATTGACATGTTTTGACTAAGCCTGTATATTGTTTAATCATAAATCCACTGCAATTTTGTAATGTCCTACATACATAACTGGCAGGGAAAAGTTAACTTAATAGACATGTACAAAATAATTTTAGATTAATCCTTCTAAGCAAGGATCTTCCACTTCAATTTAACTCAAAACATAACCCAGGCCATACAACCAACATCCAGTAACTGTAAAAGCAAGCCAAGTCAATGTCCCTAGCAACAGTGAATTAATGCACAAACTGAGAAATTTGGGAGTTAAGAATACTTAATCTAAATGACTTTTGATTGTTCCTATGTTCTTGGGGGCATGCTTAACAAGACCTAGGCATCCTTCCAATTATTTTCTTTTCCATTATGCATTTTTTTCCAGTGTGCATTCCTTGTTTCTGACGGTTTTCGGTTCATTTACATAAAACTTCCAGAAAACTAAATAGTGGAACTAAACAATAAGCATCCAGAATCATCTGAACAATGGATATGGCTCACAAGGAAAAAGGTTCATTGAAGGAACTTCACTAAGTGACTTGGCTGCCTCCCATGCAAAGATGTCCAGTCATATGCAGGGATTTCTTTCTCTGCCAGACAGGACCTGGGGACAGTGTTGTGGGTTAGGGGTTGCACTTAGCTGGAGATCTTTTTATTTGCTTGTGTTTTTTTGGTTTTTTTTGTGGGAGCTCTCTTCTCTCCCCTCATGATAGCAAAGCACAGGGGGGGAAATAGAATAAAACTAGGAAACATTATTATGTTGTTAAGAGTACAACTAAAGTGTTGAGATGATCCTGATACTTAGGTGTTGCCTGTCTAAGTTTATCTGCATAATGATTTACTATGCGGTGTAAGCAGTATTTGGGACCTAAGAAACAGGGAGAGAAGTAATAGAGAAGTAATAGGAAAAAAAAAATCATTTTGTTCTGTAAGTATGAGAAGAATTTGAGGTCATTTTGCAAAACTGCTGACTTTCAATCTGCCAGGATGTATTTTAAGGCTCTCCTTTAAAAGTACAACAAAGTTATGCATTTAAGGTTTTCTCCCCACAGTGTTATTTAGAGTCTGGAGGACTTACTTGCCCTAGGTTTTCTTTCCACCAAAACTATAAATATTAGTATACTTTCTTACATGCACACCAAATGATGTGCTCTGTTTTTCTGCTCTCTATGCCTATCAGTTGTTGGAGAACCTAGTTACTGCAGCAGTAACTGTAAGGACAGTTATGGGCTGGACAGCTGGACAACTCTAAGTGTTACTTTTGGTCATCTTTTTAAATTTAGCTCTTCCCTTTGTTTTCTGGTTTGATAAATACAACAAAAAAGTAATTTTGAAACACACAGAACAGGACATATTTTAGTTTTACCTAAATAAGCTCAAGGCAAAAGTAAGGATGTGGTAAGTTTTGACTTTTCTTGAGTTTAAGCCATTCCTTTAGTATATATATATCTCTAATAACTTTTTTTTTAATATATAATAGTGTATTGGGGTTTTTGACTGGCATCTATAATCTGCATAATTTATGTCAGGTGGCTAGCTAGTTTATCCATATTTACACACATGCTTATGCTTCACCTGCTAGCTTGTTTATTTAGAGGTGAATTTTCTCTATTTTGCATATTATTACTGTACAATATTAAATGGTGAGGTTTTTTGCATTTACTTCAGTTTTTGATGAACAGTTTAGTCTGTTGATTGGTCTGCTATTACTTCAATTGCACAGGCATATAAACTAACCCCCTCCCCGGTATATATAGCATTGCTTTAGATTACGATTTTGTTTTATAATGCTATGATTATCATTAACTTGGAATAAAGAATAAAGATTTTCAACTTACACAAGAGACTTTTTTTTATTATTTTCCTGGGAGTTAAAAGTGCTTTTAAAATAAGAGAAGTAAACTTTATAAGAAACTGCAAATCTCTTCGAGGTGTGTAAATTGGCAGCACCAGCAGGTAAAAAAACCAGCAGTTTTTGCAATTATTGGAACAACTATTGGAAAATATATATGTGTATTCTAATTTCTGAGTTATTTTAAAGTTGTTTGTAAACTATCATGAAGAAAACTTATGTATTTACAGATATAGGAACTGATGCCACAGTGATTGATAAGTACCTCTAGGCAAAATTTCTGGCCTCTTTAATTTCATAAAGGATTATTCTAATTTAAAAAATCTCCAAACGGAATAAAAAATGAACAGGAGGACTTGAAATATTGCATGAGTGAAGAGATGGTTAAAACCATTTTTTCTTAAAAGCAGATTAATAAACAATACTCTAGAGACAAAAGTATATTCAATAAAAGAAAATATGCATACCATTCTCTCTCTTTTTTTTTTTTTTTTTTTTTTTTTTTTTTAAATCTTGTAAGAGTATGAAGAACCCTTTGGGAAAAGAGGAGTGAAGGTTTTATTACCCACTAGTTTAATTCACCATTGAGTCCAAATCAGTTCCTGCAGGAGGATATAGACTGTTCTCAGGCAGATTGTCTTTCTTGGAACAAGTTTTGGGAAACATCAGATCAATCCTTTTATACACCACTGGTGAATATGGTCTAAAATGAAAGCTGAGCCATTCAGAACCTATTTCAATACATTAGTGTTGGCAAACATGGACAAATTTACAGCATTCAAATACATTGAAGTTAACATTGGATTCTAGGTTGCTTCAGAATTGTGTGACTGCTGAGTACATAGAATACTTTAGAATGGCATTTTGCTGGAGTGTATATCTGGATGTGGATTGTGTTTATATACATAATTGCAGGAAACATCACAGTTGATGACTGAGAGTTTAATGGCATGGACTAATCACTGCTATGTCTGTACACCAGCCTTTCTAAATAAAATGAATATTCATTACTACTTCTTTAAAAAACCTTTTATATAAAAAAATAAAATTCCTTGGATTTTAAAATGACTATATACCTAATCTTGAAGAGCACTAAATGTATATTTGGTGACGTTTACATTCTTCTGAGATCACTGATGTATAATGATGATTAAAATCCTTGGAGGATGCAGGAAGTAGAAATGGAAAACTGTTTAAAAAGGCTTAACATTTATTTTTGTACACACTTACTATATTTGAATTAAGGTGAGTAAGATTAACACAGAACTATTTTTTTTTCTTTATGTTTTCAGGTATATTTTGTTCAGTGTTTTTCCATACATTTACGTGAGAAATTATACTGTGGTCTCAACTTGAATGAGTTGAAACACTTTGAAAAGATAATAAAAAGACCTGCTTGTAAACAAACAATTCAGATGAAACGGAAAATATTTTGTAATAATTTTCTAGTTATAAGAAAAGAATTTTTTAAAATAAAAGAACAGGAAAACCTGCAGTGCAATGTTTACAGATAAAATCTGGAAAAATGCCTTCTGGCTACATATTAGAGCTATTTCTTATTTAAATACAGGTTAATTAATAGTTTTTAGATAACAGAAAAGTGGACTTTAGACAAACCATCTGAAAAGAATATTTTTCAACGTCAAATGTAAGAAAAATGAAAGTTAGGAGAGACTGGGCATGAATAATTTTAAAATTTTAAGTTCAGGTATGGCTGAAGTGGTTATCATGCTGCCCACACTGATCTTAACTTTTATGAATGCCTGTTGCCAGCCAGCCTAAGAAGTAAAAATAACTGCTTTCTGTTATTTTGCAGCAAGCTGAAATGATTTCAGTTAGTTTTGAGATGGGAAATTCTCTCTATGGGCAAAGTTGTGGTCTGGATCTTGAAACCATCCCCTACATGCTTTTTTGCTTGGTGTGGACAGGTAATGCCGATGATATCTGGTAGGTCTTTGCTCTGCCGTTCTGTCCCTAACAGGATGGGCAGGAAAAGGGCAGTATCCAGCTGTATGTTCTCCATTGCCTGCTCAGAGCAGCTGTGCTAGAACTGAGGGCTCCTCTCCCTCCATCAGGTATTGCATGCTGACTGCTGAAATGCCTTGGTTGTTTTCACTGGCTGATTTCCTGAAACCTTTGGGTTTTTTTCCCCAAACACAGAGGGACTCTGCATCTCTTGGGGATGCTATCCTGTGCAGGAAAGGATATATCACTTCAAGAGTTTGATTTCCCATCTGTATTGTGTTAGACGTGTTTGGATTGTGTTACCTCCTGGGCCAGTGAATCATGGAACAGTCACATCATTCTTGTAAGGTGATTATCTTGAATTTTCAAAATGAGGCTGTCATTTACTTGAAATATTTTTTTTTGCTGATCCTAAAGTACCCAACAGCAAGCTGGAGATTGCCTGTTTCCTGAGTCATCTACCAGCCTGTTTTCTGAGAAAAAAAATTGCACTCTCTGCAATTTTCTGTAAACAGCAAAGTTGTGGTCCTGGCTTGTATCTCCCTCGTGCCTGCCAATAGCTAGTAAGTAACAGTCTCAGGCTAAGACTTACTTCTTGGTTTAATAGTAAAAAAAGGAAAGGTGAAATACAAAGAAAGATAATATATAGGAAAATAAGAAATCTTACATGGGAACAGGGTGCAAAGAATGTAGAGTAAAATAGTAATATGATTTAAAAATGCAAAAGATCTGAAGAGCTACAAGTAGCTGGAGAGTCAGGATTGTCGAAGAAACAAATTTGTAGACATTTGACACTAGAGGGCAAATGAAAAGTTATGCACAGCACTTGTTCCCCTGTATATCCTACAGATCAGCTGAAACGTTTGCATTAATTGCTCCTGCGGGTGCCATAGTTCTCAAATGGTTCATGCATGCTATGTGCCTACCAAAGGATTTCTGACACTGCAACCCAACTTAAAGGTTTGCCTTAGTGGAAATGTATTAGCATTGGTACTTCAGATTTGGTTTCCAGTGAGGTTCACTCAACTGCATGAAGTAAAATGGCTGAGACCAGAAGCAGTATGAGACAATTGAAGATGATTTGGGTTCATATCAAAGGAGTCCTAACTGCTGACACAGATACACAAACTGATTCTTCTGGGAAGGAAACACAGCGTATGTTAATTGCAGAGGATGTGGTTGTAGTTCTGCCGGCTTCTGGAGAGACACTGATTAAAGCAAAAATTCTGGAAATGTGGTTACGCTACATGTACTGTCACATTCAGTAACCTCTGCAAAAATGGTTGGCATACCTTTTTGTCAAGAATAAATTGGGAGACTTGGCAATAGAGGAATTGAGCAAACATCGTCTAGTACATTTTGACTACCCGCAACTTGTCGGGTTTGGGAAACATATTAAGAATTTTACTTGAAGGTCTAAGAAAATCTCAAGTAGTGTGTTTGAAATTGCATTAAGTGAATTCTAAGTACAGCATTTAGTAGCAGTAGGGGAAAAATACTGAAAGTTCCTAGTAGTTTCTGATAACTGATCACATACTGCTAATTATATGATTCAGGACTTCTGTTTGGTTTGAAGACTTGATGGGGAGGAAAAAAAGTCATAAATGCATATGACATGTTTATTGTGGCTAAAATACTACTTCTTAGATCTAATTAATGATCAGTGTGTGGAACTGTTACCGTCTGGAACATCTTTTCAATTGGGGAACTTGTCAAGGTGATGAAAAAATAAAAATAACTACTTTTTGAAAAAAAATGTTTTATCTTAAAGTGTGAACTGTGAAATATGATTTAAAAATGCAGCCATCTTAGTCTTCTTAAAAAAAAATCAGTAATTTCCCATCAGCAATCAAGATCAAACTAATTTTCATACAAATATTAAAATCCAGGTGAAATATTTTTTCCCTATTCTGAACATGATTTGTACTGAGACTGGTTTTGCAGCTGAGTAAGCATTTAGGGGTACTTTGATCTAAACAAGAGCCTGCAAGTAGTCTCATTTGATGACATCCACGTAAAACTTCTTGTAAATTTGAATTAGTTCTAGACTTGATTGAAACTTCTAATTTCCAGTTCTCAGGCAACATTTTTAGTGTGAAATTTATGCTTATAAAGCAGAACATTTTTATAAATGCTACACATCATGGAATTTGTAAACTGACTTAGGAAAATACTTGGCAACTTGTGGGAAGATTTCACACTTTGTTGTCACAACACCTTCATAATGTGCTTATCGATGCTTTCTTGAAACACAGAGACTGTAAAAATGAAAAATGAAAAAAAAAAAAAAACCCATAACCAAAAAACCACAACACAAAAACTTAGAGGCATTCCTCTTGAACTTCTTCTTTTCTTTCCAGTAGGGTCATAGTCACCATTTTTGAATACTTCAGTTAATGCAACTGATTGTTTGCTAGAAAATTTGATCTGATAAGCGACAACCACAGCTGAGGTCATCTGCATGATTTTATTCCATCTACTTTAGGAAGAACAGATTTGGGTTTTTTTTTTATTATTATTTTTCCAACCGTCCAATAAGTATAATTAAATGGTTTATAGCTCTGCCTCCTTCACTTGTTTTGACCAGTTCAGAAATTATAGGTGAAATTGTAGTTACTAAAATTCCAATATTTCTGTCAGTCTCTATCTGTTACAATTATTTCATTTTCATCACCTGGACCATTGCTTCCATCACTGATAAGAACAAATAGATGCTTCTTGAAATGGGCCACAACTCTATTGATGCAATGGAAGAAACATTGTGTCCAGATGCAGAATTATTGGCAATGTTACTGTCCAAGACCAGGGCTTTGTAAATTGGTCGAGTACCTGCAAATGGAAAATAGTGTTTTAGAAGGAAAATAGAAGGCAATACCTCAGTCTCAATAACTGTCCTTAGTAAAATGTAGTTTTATTCTCCTAGAAATACAGGGATGTGCAAGAGGAGAGCATTATTTTTCAACTGGAAGTAAAATATCAGTCCTATGAATGGCAGCAGCTGCTGCAGAAATCTGAATCCTTTTTTTGTTTCACCACGGACAGTTCATGGAAGTGTATTGGTTCCTTTGTTCACTTCCCTGAATGTTTTGTTGATGTTGCTACAGTTCTTTTGTGCAGCATGATGAAAGTCATTGATTTCTCAAGGTTGGCCTGTAACTAAGCTTATTTGCTATACATGGTCGATCCATGCTTTGTGCAGTTACTTAAGAACGCTTATAAGAGAAAACACACTATGCCAGAAGAAGACTTGTAGAATATAAACCTAGCTGGTCTTTAGAGCCAGGTTGTGGTGAGCAATGCTGATGGGGGTATCTCCTCCCAGAACAAAACCACACACAGTGTGTAACAGGACACTGCAGCGTCTGCACTAGCAGTATCTTAACAGTAATTGTAGCAAACCATGGTCTGAAAGCAAGTTTCTGATGTACTCTTTGTGCCTCTGTTAAGGTTGGGACAGCATTGTTTTTGTTTTGAAAGTTGCCTGACTACACGTTTTCTGCATAATATATTGCTATTACTTTGATGATATCTTAATAAATTCCCGCATTTCTATGCCTGGACCACTTTCTTATTTTCCTGGCCCCACAAAAAAAGAAGAATATACCAATAATCAGTTCTACTATGAAGGCTCTTCATTTCCTTTGCTTTTACCTTACTGAGATCGTGCTTTCCAGTGTCATTCTACAGTCCAAGTTTGGATATAATAGCTCTGTTTACAAGTATAGTTAATACTGTGCCACTTTTGGACTGTGGATCTGTCATTATTCTAGATGTCCTTCAACCTTTGTGTCTGCCATACCACACTTGAGGCCTCACCAGACTCAGGCATCATCCTATAGATGTTGGAGTTTTTTTTATTAGGAGATAGCAAGTCTGCCCTTTCACTATTTTTTCAGTTTTTCACTGGGATGGTAGACCCAGTGCACTGTGAGTTAAGAAGGCCACCTGAAGAAGCATCCAGGGCTCTGACCAAACGTATGCCATACTGTTTGTTTTGCTACCTATGACAGTAGAGTTCAAGTCATGGAAATGATAAAGGTACACATCTTGACCATTCAGTGCAGAGGTTAGGTGAAAAAGCTAACTCTGTTGAGCGCAAGGTTGACAATTTCCTATTCAGTGTAGCTCTGCAAGTATGGCTGCACTACACTGATTTGCAATGGGTCTTTCTGGCTTTGGTCTGTATGTTGATATACAATTGACCAACCATGGGCAATGAATCTAAGAGATAGTATGCAAACCTCCACCTTGTGTCGCGTTGATTTGCTGACATATCATTGTCTGGTTAGAGTTAGAGGTAGCAATGATTGCTGTCCTTTTCAACAGGATGAGCTCCTTGAAGGCTGAGATGTGGTGGTTGGTAGCCAGTACCAGCTAGCTAGCTACTAGCTAGTACTGGTCTCCCAATCGCCGAACCTCTTCTTCATGGTCATTTCAAAGCATTGCCATCACTGCTTGGCTGCTGGTGATGTGGCCCATACACAGATGTATGGCATTGCTGGTGGAGTTGAAAGACCTTTGAACCAGAGCTTCTCCATAACACCCTCCTGAAAGAAATTCAGCTTGTGTCCATTGAAACCAGAGGTGCAGGCCAGCTTAAGGTGGCATCGGATTGTTTAAGATAGATATTTCTGAGAGAAAACTAGCTTAGGTCTCATCTGAATTGCTACTGTAATTTTAGTTTCCCTCTAGGAAAAGGGAAAACCCAGCTCAGAAATGGAAGCAGCACAAGACAAATACTTGTCAGTTTCAGTACAAATTGCTGATGTAAAGTATCTGTTAGGGTACACATTCAGATGACCAATGCTGATGTGTGGCTATACTAATAAATCAACAGAATAAGAAACAGGAGAAATAGATAACAAAGGAAGGGTACTCAATGAAATTGCTAACCAACACAGAAAATAGTAGGACAACCATACTGTAAAATATCACATATCAGCAAAACTAGGGGCAATGGAGAAAGAGTAAACAGCTGTGGGATGTTCATTTGGAAGAAGATTAGGTTGGATGTGACTGGAGTTCTTTGGAGATAACCCTTGAGCAACCTTGCACCTGATGAATACAACAAAACAAGGTAAAAAATTGTTTCTCTGGCTACATGCATATTTTTTTTACAAAGGAGAGCAACATGTTTCTTCTAATGGTGATAAAAGAATGCACAGATGGGAAAGACTGGACTTCCTAATAGTACCCTTGATATCAAAATGGTATGAGCATTGGTTGCTTTTCTCAGACAGAGGAAATAGGAATGGAGATTTATATAAACTTTTTGCATGTGTGTGTGTGTATCGATTTAACCCTGTTATGTGGTCCAAAGCATCCACTGATCTATTTATTTTTTCTTAAATAAGATGTTCAGTCACTTACTTCAATCTATTCAGTTTCCTAAAAGAGTAGAGGGTAAAGCAAGGCAGCTGGGCAGTGGGTTCCCTCATTTTTTTCAAGAATAAAGAGTTCCTCTATTCATTACATGATGATACCACCTAATGAAGCAAATGGTCCTAATTTTAGCTTTCTGCTCTGAAAACATCTGTGCACTTCTGAGTTAGGCAACAGGACCGCAAGTCTCCTGGTTCCTGCCATAGCCCTGATCAAAAAGACTCAAATGTCATTGAGTAAGGATGCTATCTGTAGTGTGTGGAGGGTGATATTTAAATTTTAAACTTCATGGTACTATCTTGTACTGAAATTAGACACTGGATCATCATTTGTGTTTTGCTATATGTTTCCTTAAAACATCTGCAGTGCATAAAGTGTCAGAGTGTAATTTTATGCAATGGTATATTACATTATGTGTCTAGAGACAGCTGAGAAGATCAATCTTTTTCCAAAGGAAAAGAAAGTAAGCCCAAGGCATCTGAGAAGTGTAGGAGGTGTGATGTTTCTTTTTCAGCATAAACAATGGATACCCTCCAATTACAGCTACTATTCTCTTACACAAAGATGCCTATGTCCTTGCTCTGAGTTTGCCTTTTGGCTATATTAACTTTCCAAGTGGCTACAAGGTTATTGTCACATTTAATTTAGTAGAACAGATGACAATGTTCTGTGTTCTACATGCACTGAGATTTTGTAGTTTTATAGTTTATTTTTTCCATGATAAAACTGATATGGCAAGAATTATATACAATTTATCATTGCAGAGGAAATAAATGCTTTTATTCAAGCTAAAAATAAAAATCAAAGCTGCTTTCAGGTAAGCTGGGAAAATTCCCTCAAGTTCTTTGCATCCACTAATACAATGTTAAAAAAGAGGTGTTTGGAGATTCGTGGCAATTAGTTCCAACATTCTACAGAAATTTGTTTTCTTGCTGCTACTGCTTTTCATGGACTAAATTCAACCTGAAAATATGTGCCATGTTAAAAGTGAATTTGGATAGTTTTGGATACTAATACATAGATCAGCAATTAAAGCTGTGATTCTTATCTGTTGTAGGGTCAACCTGATGGCTAATATTAATCTGAGTGATAAATATTGTCACGTCATTTTACTGAATGCTTCTTTAAAAAACAAGACAAAACAAAACAAACAAAAAAAAAACCCAAACAAAAACCCCAAAAAACCCAAAACATGAGTAAAGTGACTTTTGCCCCTTTCTTTTAGTTATGGAATTGGGAAAAAATGCTTATTTCCTGTTAGTGGAGGACACATTTACCTCAAATTCGTAACAAAGATCATCAGCTTTCTGTAAAGGGACTTTTTCCTTTTAAACTTTAAACACTTTGCTTTAGACACTCTATCTCAAATGTCCAGAGCATCATTTTTCAGCTGTTGGTTTCTCTTTATACTTCATTCAATTTGCATTGTTTCCCCCCCTCTAATTTCTGTCATTTTATGTGCTCCTGTTAGAGCCATACTTAGCAAATATCTAGAACTGTTAATTTCAGTGTGACTTCCTCACACTAAGTCTTTGTCATGATTAAAGCTGTCAGTTTAATCTGTAATGTTTTTTCTGTTTTATAAGGTATGCTGGAAGTGAAGAATAGCAAATGCACAGTTTCTGCTGCAATGTGTGTAGCACTGTGAAACAAATACATTTTCTATCACCAAACATGCATTATCAGTTTTAGATTTTTGCCTATTTTGAATTACATTATTTCAGAATCCCAGAAGTGCCTCTTGCAGAATTAGCAAAAGAACAGGCCAAAAGAGAAATGCTGTATAATGAATGAGAAACCTCAATTTGCAAAGGTTTTTTTTGTATTGCAATAAGTGCAATATTTCCTCATCAAAGGACTCAAAATAGCTTTTATTTTTGTGTACTTTATATACTTCATGCCTACTTTGTTGTAATACGTGTATGGAAAGACTCATTAAACAAATTATGCAAAAAGATTGTTGAATAAAACAAGTTGCTCTTGCCACACATTAGAGGCAAACAACATCAGAAACTTTATTTTAAAAGACTTTTCTTACATTATTCTGACAGAAGAAAGTTTACATGGACAACCACACATTGTGTTGCATCTGCTGGTGTGGATTTGAAGAAAAACGTTGTTCAGGTCAGAAAACTAATATGACAGACCTAGCCTCAAAATTATTTTATCTCAAAATTGTCTGAGAAGAGGTTAGATTATGATGCTATGTATCTCTGTTTCTTAAGCTGATTTATAGCTGCATAAAGTGCTACCATATAGTGTCATTTCTAGAGCAGGGGAAGAGATCTTAGTATTTATCTGGCAAAGTAACCACAGAGTGGTTGTGGAGAACCATTATAAAATGAAAATATCTCAGAAGCTAGATTCTTTAATTTACTTTTCGACATAGACAATGTGGTTATCTTCCACATGTTCACTGATTTGGTTACTTTTCTGTTAGTAAGATAAATTTCAGGTAGGATTATTTGCAGGTATCCTGATACAAGAGAAAAACAGTTTATCTGTGAAACAAATGAAATATACTTTATTTAGGAAAAAGAAGAATCTTTTTTCCAGTGCAGATACACTTCCACTGCTTCCTGAGTTGCTTTCTGTCTTCATTAATACATGCCTGTCAAGACAGAAGAACTAATCAAGACTTTTAAAATACAACTATAGATCTACATCTTCACCTGTCTTTCTATCTTGCTTTAACAGTGCTTTGATCTCTGCCCACCTGAATGCCCTCTAGATCTCTGGGTCCTCCTGTTGGCTTGCTGTCAGTGCTGTGGCTAAAGTATGAAGAGCTTGTGTGGTGGCACAATTGAAAATACTTCATATTCACGGTACCTCCTGTAACCAGCTGAATTCCCTGTTCGTTGTTGGTGATGCAGAGATTTTATTCCCACTGGGACCCTCAGCTAAGCAATGGCCACGACCAGTTCAGAAGAATGAGGTAGCAGTTCCCTTTCCCAGAAATGACAGGTTCCCTCATGCCAAAACCTGTTCACCATCTTCATTTTGCAGTATTTGGGTCCTTTCAGGTGACTTCACTGGCCACCATGCTTTTTTGCAGGCACAGTTTCAAAGACGAAGTACTTTCATGCAAGAGGAGTACACTTTGTTTAGGAAACAAGAAGCTGTGGTCCATGACTCATGCTTATCCAATATTCTTCCCTCGTGTGTGCTGAGCTGCGTGATCATGCAGAGTGTGACTATGCATCCTGAGACTCCACAAGTAACGGTATAGGTGAGGTCTTCCTAAGGACTTGACTCAGATGAGCTTTCTTCGCCTTCCATGTGGCACTTTGTCTCATCCATAAATGAGTTTCTCCTGCTCTTTGGTTCTCTGCATATAATTTGATTTCTTGTGCTCTGCTTTTATCATTAACAGGAGGCATGAAATGCAAACTGGTGCATGTGGGAAATATTTTTTTATCTAAATGGCAAGGAAATGGGTTACAGGTGTATTCAAGGACAGCAGGCAGATATCACCCTTCCAGAAAGATCTTCAGATAACTTTTAGAAAATCTTCATATGGGCATCAGCCCTGGTATTCAGTACAGAATAACAGTAGGAACTGTCCTCATCTGAACTGGGTGAGTTCGGGTTCTGAAACAGCTTCCAAGGATGGTTTCATTGATTGTTCTCATCTCTTACATAATACTGGTCTTACTCTAGAACTAATAAGAAGTGTAATAAGCAAAACAGTAATCCTTCTCTTTGTTTCTCTGGCTGTTGAATTAGCTACCTCTACTGTTTAATAAGGAGCTAGTATCCCCTGACAGAATGAGACTTTTAGCTACAGCTTTTAAGATCCGTGTTTGAGAATTGGTAACACAAGACAACAGTAATATGTGTCTATCTGGCCAATTATGTTTGTGCGTGATTAGCAAATATTGTTTGCTACATCTGTAGGCTCTATTTTTGTAAGGAACAAAGCACTTGGAAGCACTTGGAATTTGTTGTCTCATTAGGGGCTAAACAATCTTAGTTCTGCAATCCTTTGCACTGGAAGTCCTGCATGCAAAGTAAGGTGTGACTGGCTTGCAGAAAACACATTATTTGCCTCCTGTTTAAAGACCATAAATCATAATTTAGATCACCTTTTGAAAATAGTGAGACTAGTTAAACTGTTCATCTTAACATCTGTGTATAGTTCTCAGCAATCTGCTTCTTTAGTATTGTGTAAATTTGTCAGGAATTAACTTACACTACTGAGGGTAAAAAGACACATAGTAACTGCATATTCAGTGTGAGATTCTCTCAATAAATCTATTTCTTCCATGAATAGGACTGGTGTTAAGATGAAAAAGCTCATTTCAGATAAGAAATATAGTTATCTGAGAAACTGAATAAATTTCATTTTATGAGGATGGTAGAAACCGTACTTTTAAAATTCTGCCATTATTACAACTGACAGATTGACAGGTGTGTCATGGGGGTGTTGGGTGTGATGGCCACTAGAACAGAACCACACCACTCACTGACTCACAACCAAAACTTTGTTTGCTTGGCAGGGTGGATATAGTGAGTGTGTAACAAATCCTTTTCTGCGAAACCACACGCACATACACACTATATTCAGATCAGAAATGTAGCCTGTAGGGGTCCTGGTCTACTCATGGCCCTTGCATCTTGTAAAGTATTCCCCTGTCTTTAATCATGTGTTGTTCATTATGTGGCATGGGGAACTGATGAGTGCGTTTCTGTGATTACATGGCTTGCACTTCTGAGAAGTGAGAATGTAAAACTAATAAAATACTAGTTTAATAAAGAAGCTAGCAACAGCATAAATAAGCAACCCTCCCACGCCCCCCAAACTAATAATTTTTGTTTAATTGAGCTGAATAATTCATAAACAAAGATGTCTAGAAAGAGAAATGAGGATCTTCATTGTGAATGTGCTTTTTTTTTTCCCCCTCAGTTGAACCAAACTCCTTGTTTCTGAATTCCTTTACTGCATGCAGTCTGCCAGGAGACACCATGCATTCACTATGCATAGCTTTCAAGTTAAAGGAATACTAAAGTATTCACAGAGACTTTTGTTCACCAGAACTTCAACCTCTGGAAGGTCTTACCTTCTCCAGATGTGCTGAGGTTATGTAAAACAGCAGGCAAATTTACTCCTGTGGACTACAGAGACAGCACACTCCTGTAGGACCATGCTGTCATATGGGCCGGCTGTAAACAGATGTGAGCACAAGTTTTTCTGAAGTGGAGCACTAACATCCAGAGCTCTCTGCCAAAAGCTGATGCTTTCCCAGTGTCATCAGCTCATCATGTTCCAGGCACCTAAGCCTGTCATGATGACTGCAATAATTATATTCTGCAGTCCTGTTTTGTACAGCTACACTGACTTCTGCCAATCATTAGCTAATGACTTTGGGGTGCAGAAACCTACTGCTGGCAAGCTGATAATTGAGGCATCTGAGGCTGTCAGTCAGTTGTCCCTCTTCCAATCAGTACCCCTGGGGAGCACCGAGTCACACAAACCTCCATCCTACCACCAGCTGTCTGGAGACATCTGCAGGGTTTGCATTCCTATCTGAGTTTTCACTGTATTCACTAAAAGCACTCCTTCTCTGTTGTCACACAAAGCCTCATGGACCACTGGTGGAGATTTGCCAACTCCATTGTTAGCTTTACTGGCTGATCTCATGACACCAATGTTGTCTGGAAACCTGACAATATGAGGGACATGAGCAACCTCATCCTTTCATAGGAATCAGATCTCTTAACAGGTCTGAGCCTCTGTATGCGTCCTGAGAAGTGCTGCATACCCCATGCTGGAGGGATAAGCCCTGGCCACCTCAAGTCATGTGGGTGGTTCAGCCAAGCATTATCTGCTTAAGGACAAGGACAGATGGAGGGAGAATGTGCATTTGGTCATCTCACTGCACAGTCAGAGATGGTGAATGACATTATGTGCTATCAAGTCCAATGATATCAAGGCAATTTCCTTCTGCCTTTTCACCCTGTGAGGAAGTGAACTTTCTACCCACACTGGGCTCACTAAGAACAAGTACTTCAGCAGCAGTTTGTCCTCCTTACATTATCTTCTGCCAGCAGCCACAGCACCCAGGATGCCATAAGCTCCTGATGCATTTCCCTTTTAGACAAATGTAGATTGTACTAGAAAACTCAGCCATTTGTCAAATAAGTTCCTTATAGCAGTTTAATAATATTCCTGGGATCCTTCCTCTGAGTATGGCTAGGGCTGCACTTTGTGTTTTCTCCTCGTACATATGAGAGGGCACTCCGCCTCTTTGGCTGAGCTGTTCCCAAGCTGTTTATACACTCATTTAAAACTTGCTAGTCCCATCTCAAGCCAACTGTTTGAAATGAGCATTTGCTGCTTAGACCTTCACCACCATAAGTTAGCAGCACCAGGGTAGTGATTAGCTCTTTTTGTCTGTTTTTGCCCAGCACTGCTTAAAGCTGGGCTAGTAACCTCTTTCCTCTGATCTCTCCACGCCCTTCCCCTTTGGCATGAATCTGCTACGTGATGTCCAGCTCCTCATTCCCAACTGACAACTTGCTTGAGTTTAGGATCACTTTATCACTTCTTGGATGCTTTCAGCTCTTCTCTTTAGTAACCAGAAGCCAGGAGAAATTGTTGATGTGGAATTACGCCTACATCCCCATCCAGACTAAGGTCTTAACATGCTGTGCCATAGACGCTCTTCCCATAGAGGTACAGAGACCCATGATAACAGTGAAGGTGCCAGACTAAGAAAGACAGATTTCCCCCTTCCCATACAATGTTTCACCCCTAGTTGCCAGGCTTAACACTCTGTTCTTGTCTGCTAATATCCCCAAACGAAGGTGACAGACACAGATGTCGGCTGCCTAAGTGGATGGCTGCCTTTTTAAAGGGTAAAAGGCGAGTATCTGCAAGCTGAAATTGTTTCAGCATCTGGAGCACCTGTAAACTGTACTGTTTGTACTGTGTCATGCTGGTACCCTTCACCCCATATATTTGCAAAGGGGAACGGATGGCACCGTTTTGGCTTAGTGTGGATCCTTCTGATAGTCACGGCTGCTGTCATGCAGGAGAGTACTACACTAAGATACCAATTAAGCAGTAATCAATCATTTCTCCTGTCTTGGGGAGTACAGAGGCTCCATAAAACTTGTATAGTCCAGCAATGAGTGTCAACCATGTAGGTTGGTGTTGCAAATACCAAGAACTCCTTGCATTCTGCATAGAGAAATGCCAAAGAAGAAAATTCTTACTGCTTCTGTGCATGACACTAAGTTCCCTAAATAGATGTAACATTGCCAAAATCGTTATACAAACCTATAAACCCCTAAAACAAGTTCATGCTTCTGCAGAGGCTAATACATAGACCCTCTGTTCATTTGCAGCATAAACTTTTAAACCTGAATTTTCAATTTGAATTTGAAAGTAAAGTAACTTTCACTGATTTATAGGATTTCTATGTAGCTTGCTTGTTGAAATGAAACTTTTGTTGCTATCAAATTTTGATATGAGGCCACGAAAATGGCCTGAAGCTAAGATGGTTTCATTATCTTGCCAAATACACTTATCTTGATAAGGCTTGTCATGCGTAAACCATGTGTATGTAGAAGTGAATTACCAGGTCAATAGCATAGCATCAACACTATACACGACAATTGCGCCCTCCAGAGCAGAAAGAGAGAACAAACATCTGTCGAGTTCCTTCCTCCCCAGTGGAAGAGTGCCTAGCCAAGGGGTTGTTCAGGGTATTTTTTTCTGTGCAAATCAGTAAGCAGGCAAATTTATTACCAAGGCAAATTACAAAAACACTTACAGATTATTATGTTTTCTATACCTGTATGTAATACATGATCATTAGCATCACTCTCTACTGCCCTTGCCTCTGCCCTTCACTGTCCATCTTCATCGCCTAAAATGACTCCTCTTGTTTCAACAGAGCTGTAAAGTACTGACAACGGAACCCAGCCCAAAGACCGGGATGACCCGTGCTGCTGAGAATCTTTGTCAGTGGGCTTGCAGATCTGTGAGTTGAGATGAGCTCACAGCGAGGGTGCCTGATGTTACCTGCTCTTCACACATGCAAGTTCCAGCCAGCCTGCTGTGCTCCTTATCTAGTAGCAGGGAGGGATATATGTAGTTAGTTTTTCGAGGCCATTTGGGAGCCACTGATTGTTGCTGACTAGCACGCACTTATCTCAAGATCACTGTTGTGTGGGTGGTATTATGTTATTTTTAGCAGAGGTGCCCACTCAGCCATCCACCAGGCTAATGAAGGTATATCAAACCACTAAAAGCCAAACTTTTGTTAATTAATTCAAAAAGACCACTGGTAACTGCATGTTTAGCGTGTTTCTTCAAGTGGTAGAAAAACTTAAAGGTAACCAAGCAGTATTTATGCGGAGTAAAAGGAGCTCTGCACAGAACAAATCTAAGAAAGTTCCAAAAGCAAAAGCACCAACTTCTTAAGTTGCACATCACATCAGATTTAGTTACATTTACATATTGATGGAGGCATACCCTGAACGGTTATCAAAACTACTAATGTCAGGACAATCACTTTGATAGAGGACAACTCCAATGCCTATGCAGCAGACAGTTAATAAGTAATATGCATTGCTAGATGTCAAAAATTCCAAGCATTAGCAGAGAGATATATAGTTTGTAAGTGGGCAGATTGGAAAGGCAAAGATATATTCCTTTGAATGGTTTCTAGTCCTATTCCCCTTGTCCCAGCTGTTGAAAGCTCAAGAAGAAGGGAGAAGTGGAGGTATGTTGTTTCTCCTTCCCAGTGCCATGCCTTAAGAAACGTAATGGGGGACAGGACGATATCCTGGAATCACTCAAAGAACAGTTTGTAACTTCCTTTTTTGATGATGTTTTCATCAGTACCTTAAGAAGGCTATCAATTTTGCTGTTACAGGGAAGAACTATAATAGCAGAGAGATCTGGAAGTGAGCAGTGAATGATAAGAAGACAAAATTTTTATAACTTCAGGAAGGTCTCCTCACTGTAATGTTAAAACATGTTAAAAAATCCAGCTTTTTTTATAGCTCATATCTGCAAATAAAAGGCAGCTGAAACTATATTTGCTAGATGCCTTCCTACTCTTTCTGCAGTGGGTGCATGTTTACCTCAAATTTTTAATGCACATTAGCAGCCTATCAGTGACTATAAACTGAGGAAAACTCCCTGAATACTTACTTATTTTCAATACAACCTGAGAAATTCAGGGAACTGCTCGTAGTATTTGTGCACTCTGTGGATGGTATCATGAAGGATTTAATGAACATGCATTACTGCTGTCATAAAGACAAGGTTCTTGAGGCTTAACTAAAGCTATCAAAGGTGTAAGCTAAGACAAATAGCAGACATCTCATCCAAACATGCTTTTCCCCGTCCTCTCCTTATATCACTAGCAAAAATCTTCACTGTACAGTCTAGTAGACACCAGTTTTATTTGATTATTCAGCTTCTAGACCCAACATTGTAACATTCAGAAATAAGGAAATACAAAGCATTATTAAACAGATAACTTAGCTATCACCAAACCTGGAAACTAAATGTATTTTTTCTAACACAGCCCTTGAAATTTTTGCTAATACCTGTAAGTGATAGAGTCCATTCAGTCACTGTGACTGTGTTAAAATGTTTGGAACAGCACTTATAAACAGGGAAATGAAAAATTGCAGCCACTGAGTACTATGTCCATTAAGTGGATGGGTGATACCCCCTTTGGACAGATTTCTGTCCAGTCTGTGGGAGCTGTCTCCATGCCTGCAATCAGGGACTACTTACAGGACCTCCTGCCTTTATCACCCAGCCTAGTTTTAACAGACCAGAAAGATGCAACTAATTTTTAAGTAGAACAGACTGATTATTGGGGAAGGTTTTCCTCACTTCCCTTTGAAGTGTTCTACTGCCTGGCCCCAGATAGTTTTTCTTCTTCACCTCTTTCATTACCAAGAGAGGACTTCTCCCACGTGCCTGACAAGTGTTTGGGCTTTCATTTCCAGAGCTGCTCTTTCTTCAGTGTGCTGAACACAGTGCAGCATGGAGGGTAGAGTGTGGCTGCAACCATGCTCTCAGAAGTCTGTCTCCTGCCTCCTGAAATCACACTCTCCTCCATGGATTCTCTTTGCATGTGGAGGCTTTCTGTTTGGAGCTGGATATATGTAAAGGCAAAGCCTTTTTATGTCCAAAGTAACCTGAAATTTGTGATACTCGCTTTTCCCTTAATGTGTAACCTTGATACTTTAATGCATTGGCTAACATTGCAAGTGTATTACTTCAAGGTTAGTGGAGTAACAGGGTATCATAATGCATTACCATCGGAGAGCTTATACTTGCTTGTATGTTTAAATGTTTGATGTTGGCACAGTGTGATGCCATTATTGTCTTGTCACTATATGTGCTGAAAAATACCTTTATACACACGTTTCAGACTAACACATGAATACCTTAAAAAATTAATGGGTTTTGTTACTTATTAATATAAACCATCTCTTTTGTGTTTAAGCCAAATTGATTAATGCTTTTTTCTGTTATACTCATGTTTGTTATTAAAAAATAAAACCATTAACAAGTCCCTGCAAGATTCTAGTTGGTTTCTATGTGTCTGCCTCCCTAACTGTTATTGCTAAAGGCCTTTGCAAAACCAGTAGATACTGCAATATATAGCAATACAAAGTTTTAAGATATTGTAAATAAAGAGAGGTACTGGATGTGCAGCAATAGATATGGTTGTAACTGTCCTTCAGTCCCACTCCTGTGTTTGTCATTCCTGTCAAAGTAAACAAGGAAAAGTAAAAGGGGCTGTAAACTAAATTTTTTTACATTTTGGAAAGACTTGGAAAAATGTCTGTGTTTTATCTGTTTAACAGACGATTATGAGATGTCTTTGAGGTGTCAAAAAAGACAAATGCAGAGTTTCCAGAAAAGAAATATGCTTACATGCACTTGGAAACACTGGTGATGTTGTACTGATTATGATATGGTCACCTTGCCTTCAAGATGGAGTAAATCAACCTGAAAGAGATCTACTCAAGAACAGCTGGAGCAGGGGAGAAATGCAGCCTCTAATTTATGATAAGGAATTAATAGAGCTTATCCTCTGTAACCACAAATTAGAAAATGCCGAAGAGATATTTTTGCTCTAGAGTACAATTGAGTGAATAAAGGGTATAGCCTGCTAGCAAAAGTAGTTATATATTATTTATGACTAACTTTACTTCTGTAATTAGAAAATACAACTTTCTAAATCTGCAACATCAGTGGGTTTCAGAGCAAAGTTCTGACTAACAACAGGGCAAAAAAGGAGTACAATTAACATCCAAAAGGAGCTTGGTCTTGGAATTTACCAAATTGCAAGTTTGCTCAGTGTCTCTGCAAAGTATTTAAACAGTTGTCATCTTAAAACTTAAAAGCAGTGACCTATTTAATGTAAAGTAAATGAATCCTAAAATTAGCTACACTGTTTGCAATTAGGCAGTTTGACATCAGTTACAAGACATACCTGTGTCCTCAGTCTGAGGTGGCCCTTATGCAAATAAAAATACATATTAAACCAATAAGCTTTATCAGACAACTCTTTAGCAATCCTATTTTAAAGGCTCATTAATGCCTTCAAGAAAGTGATTGTGGGTAAGTTTCACACATTCTTGTCATGTACTCTACTGCATATTGTACTTTAGTAGGTGATAGAGCTTATATCACTAAGCTCATTTTCTCAAGAAAAGGGATGCCGTTATGGAAATAAGACAAACTAGGTATTTCAAGGTTGGCAGAGCTTTGAAAATTGAAGGACCTATTAGAAATGATAAAATTTCCCAGCAGTTTTGGGGAAGTAGATCTCCATCATAAATACATAAGGATTCACAATCTCTTATTCAGATAGTCATGATGCTTCTGCATCACTCTGATGGAAATGTGATTAAGCGTTCAGTGTTCTGGCAAGTGAAAGATATATAGAAAGGTTTCCTTTTTTTGTGGGGTTTTTTTTTTTTTTTCTCATTGTTTGCATTCCTTTTGACTGTGATCTGACAGGTGGGAAATAGTATAGCATTAGTCACTAAAATAAGAGCTAGGAAGGTACTAATTTACTTTCTATGTCTTATGCAAAGAAAGTGGAAAAATCCAAGACTGTTTAATAGTCACCATTTCCCCCTGTATAATTCAAAACTTTCATCCATCATTAGAAACAAAGCCTTTGAAAATCCTATTTTGACTAGAGTTTGCAGTAAGTGCTGCTATTCAACCTAGGTATTATGTGATTATTCATTGCAGTTGAACTTTCAGCTGAGTTAAATGAAGTACACTTAAATGTTCCCTCTTCCCCTGTCATTAACTGCTCTATGGCAGCTTCCAGTCAGGTCCTATAGATCAATGTTTCTCAAACTGTGGGCTGTAAAAAGAACTCAAAGGGGATTGCCAACTGTTAGACAGCAATAGTCAGCAGCAGTTCAGTTCCCTAAGTCTGCAGTAGATCTTTTTTTTCCGAGAGTGGGGAATGAGAAAAATATTAAATACTGACTGCAGATATTTATTCTATCCAGGGAGCTGCTAGTTGCCTTTAGCTGCTGGCTGTGTCTCATTTCCATCAGGATAGACAGTATACAATAGTGGGCTTTCACGCCCTTGCCCTAGAAGGACTGATATGTTACGAACACAGGTGATTATATTGAAACAGTTGAGCAAACTGTAGATGCTTGACATTGTCTACTGAGAGGGGACTGCAGTGACAAAAGGTTTGGGAAACACTCTGGCCTTTAGATTTCTCTTGGAAAGAGTGCCCCTCACCCACCCACCCACCCCGACCCCCGCCCCCGCCTTTTTGCCTACTTTTCTCACTAATACCACTCAGATGTCTCAGGACACATCAGGTGAATTCACATTTCTGCAAGAGTGTGCAGCACTCCCTGAGAAGTCAGGGAGACAAAGTCCTGCCATACCTTGGACTCCACGTGGGGCTGGGGACCTGGCTCATATGCAGCACAGTCAGGCCAGTGCTGGCACACCAGAGCGTAATGGGCAGGGCGAGCTCTTCTCTGACCCAAAACCCTTCCAGAGAAGGAAGATAAGGGTTGGGAAGGGAGTCATGACATTGTTATGACTACTTCACAGTCATAAGGCTCCTGGCAAGCATTTTATCTTAGACAAATTGAGGGAAATGTGAAAACTACAAAAAATTACTAGATAGTGTAGAAACTGGTTTATTAATAGGATTATAAATCAACCTGGATGCTATGTTGAGACCACCTTCCATCTGCCCGAAGCAGGTGCTGTGCCTTGCAGTTCCATGCTGACACACTTGTTGTTGGTCATATCACTAAGATATTGTAACGCCGCTTCCTTACTACTGAATTTAGGCTATATGGAGCTACAAGAAGAAAGCTGTCTAACACCTTCGGCTCCACTGCCTGACTGTGAATGTATATAACTTTATGCTCCTGAACCAGACCCAGGATGGCTGTGAGTAAAGCACCTGCTGCTACTGCTTCTTCCACAGCTGGCTGACACTCTGGTGCTGGAAGATGAGCAGTCACTGCTGGAGACTGCACTGCACCTGTAGCACAGTGACCAGCGGTGGGTGAAAAGCTTTCAGATGTGGATGATTACCTCCAAGCCCTCTTCTGCAACCTGATGATCTTCTTTGTCATCAAGACATGGCAGGTAAAGGGCATATGACACTGTTGCTCCCCCATCTAGCACCTATTCCATCACTGTTACTACCCTTTTATCCCCCAGGACTGCTAGTCTGGTGTCCTCACAGACAAGTAAGGGACTCTCTGGGGAGTCTTGAAACAGTTTGTAGAGTTCAGGGCTCTCCATTGTAGGGGAGCTGGGCACCCTCTTTTCAGGAAATACAGGAAAATTTTTGGAGTGCAAGTCAGCAAATGGAAGATGCTGTTTATCTGCTGCATCAGGGCTTACAACCCTTGAATGGTTTAATTGTGCCTTTTACCCTCATAAGGCACAATGCATGGAATATGCACTTAATCATCTCAGTGGAAGATGAGAGAGATTATTGGATAAAGTGCCTAGAACCACTCTCCATCATATTTCAGAAGTTGTAGAAGTCCAGTGAAATACCTACTAAGTGGAAAAGGGGAAACAGAGCCCCCAGTTTTAAAAAGGAGAATAAGGAAGGGATGGGGAACTACAGGCCAGTCAGCCTCACCTCTGTGCCTGGCAAGATCATGGAGAAAATCCTCCTGGAAACTAAGTTAAGGCACATGGAGAATAGGGAGGTGGTTCGTGACAGCTAACAGGGATTCACTGCGGGCATACCATGCCTGACAAATTTGGTAGCCTTCACCGACAGGGCTACAGCATTTGGTGAAAGAGGGAAGAGCAGCTGATGTCATCTGCCTGGACTTGTGCAAAGCTTTTGTTGCTGTCCTGCATGACATCCTTGTCTTGAAACTGGAGAGACATGGATTTGAGGGGTGGTCCACTTGGTGGATAAGCAATTGGCTGGATGGTCACACTCAAAGAGTTGCAGTCAATGGCTCAATGTCCAGGTGGAGACCGGTGCTGAGTGGCATTCCTCAGGGGTCCATACTGGGAGTGGTGCTGTTCAACATGCTTGTCAGTGTCATGGACAGTGTGATTGAGTACACCCTCAGTGACTTTGCCAAGGACATCAAGCTGTGTGGTGCAGTCAGGATGCTGGAGGGAAGGACTAGCATCCCAAGGAACCTTGACAGGCTTGAGAGGTGGGCCTATGTGAACCTCATGAAGTTCAACAAGGCCAGGTGCGAGGTCCTGCACGTGGGTTGGGGGAATGACAAGCACAAATACAGGCTGGGTGGAGAATGGATCATGATTGGCCCTGAGGAGAAGGACTTAGGGGTGTTGATGGGAGACAAGCTCAACATAGCTCAGCGACAATGTGCTTGCAGGTGAGAAAGCCAGCTGTATACTGGGCTATATCAAAAGAAGAATGGCCAGCAGGTCAAGGGAGGTGATTCTCCCCCTCTAGTCCACTTTTGTGAGATGCATCTGGAGTACTGCATTCAGCTCTGGAGTCCTCAGCACTGGAAAGATATGGTCCTGTTGGATTGAGTCCAGATGAGGGCTATGAAGATGATCAGAAGGCTGTAGGACCTCTCCTATGAAGACAGGCTGAGAGACTTGGGGTTCTTCAGCTTGGACAAGACGCTGAAGAGAGCTTATTGGAGCCATCCATTACCTAATGAGGGTCTACAAGAGAGCTGGAAAGGGACTTTTTACAAAAGCCTGTAGTGATAGGACAAGGGGTAATGGTTTTAAGCAGAAAAAGGATAGATTTAGATTAGATATGAGGAAGAAATTCTGTACTGTGAGGGTGGTGAGGCACTGGAACAGGTTGCCCAGAGAAGTTGTGGATGGTCCAACCTGGGAAGTGTTCAAGGCCAGGTTGGACAGGGCTTTGAGCAACATGGTCTAGTGGAAGGTGCCCCTGCCCATGGCAGGGGGGTTGGACTAGCTGGTCTTTAAGGTCCCTTCCAACCCAAACCATTCTATGATTCTATGATAATACAAAAGACTTGAATGCAAGTGTACCCAATGTACTCAAGATAATTGATGCCTGCTCTTCCTTACAGTCTCTGCAAGGATAAGACTTATTCACCGCACTGGAATAGTGAAGAATGTAATCTGCATCAATAACATGTCAAATTAGTCACCACCTTAGTCAGTGACTGTGGTAACTGGATGGGAGCCTGGTATGAATCAAGCGTGCATTCACACTTCCTTTACTAAGATAAAGCAGTGATGCTTTAAAATGAAAGATGTCAGATTAGAATTCCTGAAAATAGGAAAGAAAAATTCAATTTATGTAATTGTTCTCTTAAATGCAAGAATTCTAACTCTTTCCTTTCTACTTCTTCTCCCTGCCCTGCCCCCCCCCCCCCCCAAGAATGTCAAGTGCTCTTTTTCTCACAGGTGGTCACTGCTGCTACCACTTTGCCTCTCTACTTCCTTCACAGCCTTCAATGGTCACCAGTCTTCATCACACTGTTCCCTATGCCACACTGTGGCTTGGGGCTTTTGCCTATTTGTTCAGTCACTTGTCTTTCTCTTTCCTCTCACTTTCTTCCCAGTTTTCAAGGCACATCTCCACTACACAAGTGCCTTTGTTTCAGTATGCTGCCAATAGACCACCCTCCATGCCTTGCAGGGCACTGCTCCGTAGGACTGTGTTAGTGTCAGGACCCTTTTTCTTCTTTCACACTTGGCATTGAGCTCCGTGACACAAGTTCTTATTCTTTAATCACCTGTGACTCTGTCAATGAGTACATTGACATCTTTGGTGAGAAAAACAGTGCATCGCTCCTTTTCCCAGGAAATTTCCAGTCTGAGGTGACCGGCTGTGCTTCCTTCTGTCTATAGTTTAATTCCAAAGTTCAGTTTTCCCTCTCTTCCTTTCCCCTAACTGTATTCACCTGGCATATTAGTCTGCAATTCTAAGTACACACCAGGAAACAGTACCAGAGACATGTATGCAGCCATACAGTTGTGGATGAGGATATGTTCATAACTCAAAAAAACCCTTGAATTTTGGGGCAGCAGCTTGCAACACTTAAGATGAGGCACAAGGTAAAACCAGCACAGGGTGCACAAAAAGTAAAAGTATGGGAGGCAGTATGGTCCATAAGATAAATAATCCATTGAGACTAACAGGGAAAGGTGAAAGGAGGTGGTTCTTAGTTACTCCTCCTGAAAGAAGCCACCTGTGGGTTGAGCATAGCAGTCCCCATTAGAGAGCGAGCGCAGTGAGGGCACAGCACCTGCTTCACTGCCGTTTGGAACCAGATCATCTCTCCTTTGGCAAGACCGAGACCTGAAACGGTACGGGGCAGCTGGGGACAGCAGAGGGATTTGAACAGAGCTAGCTCCAGACAGAGCTGCTAGGTTAGACATGGAGCATTAACAGAGCAGCAAATAACAATAAATCATGAGCTCTGGCATAGTCTGCCAGAGCTGAGCTGTGCACCCAGCCATTCTTCAGGCTCCAGTCCTCAATGTGTCTTTCCAATGGCTTGCAATTGCTTAACCTTTGATGCCCATCAGTCTTTGTACTATAGTTATGTTGATGCTGTAGCTGGTAGCCGAGTGGGGGGAGGAGGTGTGAGCATGACCATGATACAGCTTTATTAGTGTTAAAGCAAAAAGAAGCAAGAACTAGCATTAGGGATTTATGAATGTTAGCTTTGCCCTATCCAGGGAGTTGATTAATGTCCTAATTATCACAACACAGCAGGATTCTTCTAGGATTTTCCCTCCTGCGGCTGAATACCTTTCACAGTACTTCAAGGTTTCCTGTTTATTGCTAGATTTTTTTTTTATTTTTTTTTTTTTCCTTCTGTCAAGGAGGGCAAAAACTTAAAATGCATGATGAATGCAGAAGCTCCTTAAGAGGCTTTCCGTATACATTCCATAATTCTAATTGTTCTGCCACTGAGGTCTGAGAAGGAGAATCTTCTTGAAATACTCATATTAATTTGTTTTGCCTCCTTTAAAAAACAGGTGGTGTTTCCTTCCAAGACATTCTACCAGTCTCTTATTAGTCCTCATATTCAAGTTTGAAGATCTGAATGCTCTGTGGGTTTGTTGTTGTTGTTGTTGTTTTGTTTTGTTTTCTACATCATCACTGGCATCATACACCAAAAAGATTTAGCAAATATGGGAAGCAGTCAGTGTGGGCTCTCCTTTCCTTCACTTCAGCATGCATGGTACTTCATTCTTGCAATTTCTAGCTTCAAAATTCACATTATTGTTTTGGCATTACAAAGCCTTTTTCTAAAGTTTTCATTGCAGTTTCCTGGACAGGGCACAGGAAACTGCCAAAATAAAATACAGTCCTTGAAAAGAAAGTAATGAAATATAGCAGTGTGGATTACAGGAGTAACAAAAACATCCAACTTCAGTTTTCAAGGGGGGCACATTATTATGATATTTTTTGTTTGTGTTAAGAAACCTTTCTGTAGGCATATTGTCAGTATTTCCTCCCCAATCCCCCACCCCCCCCCCCCCCCATCCCCTTAGAATGAGATAAAGTAAAAGTCTAGAGATCAAATTTTCCTGTGTTGTAGAGGAAGAGATACAATCCTGAGAACTGTCAGCCTTCTATGTGCCAAATTGGTTGTTCCAAACTACATATGTTTCCTGTAAACAGCTAAATCAAACATGGAGCACTTGAAGTATTTTTATTTTCAATTGATAATAGTTTTCACGAAGGACTTTTTCTAATTTGAAATGCAATGCCAAAGCAACCCCTCTAATTAAAAAACAAACAAACAAAAACAACAAACAAACAAACAAACAAACAAAAAACCAACAACCACAAACAGATTTTTTCCTATGAAAAGGTGCAAAATTAGAATTGCTCATCTTGAGGTATTTGGACCATTTTTTGTTCTGATATCTGTTTTTATTGAGTACCATAATCACATGTAGTATTATTGATCACGTTAGGATTACTAACCACTGATCACTGCTAATCACTGATGCTTATGTTGATGGTGTCTTCAGGATTAAAATTTTAAAAATGCTTGACTGACAGATATTGACTCCATCCTTGACTGTACCCTTCTGACAGCAGACTGATTGGAGGAACCTAGAAAAGCATAAAGGCAACTTGAGAAGCTGGTCAGAAAATTATTGTAATAGTTACTGACAGCAAAACTGATCTAGATCTTAGGTCCTTGGTTACTCCTGGAGATGATAGTACTTGGGTGCCTGAATGGCCAGAGGTATCTGGTCACTGTAGTTTATCTTTCAGCTACTTCCCTTTCCTGAGATAAAGCTATTTTTCTATTTGTAGAGATACCCCAAACACTTTCAAAGCAGTCCTGTGTTTGGATTAGCCTCTCAATGGTTTACCCAACAAATCCTAAATTTTTCCTGTTTCACTGGGAATCCCAGTTTCATCTAACACAGCTTCAGTCTCCCTGGGGTTTATTCCTTTCCCACTACCCCGTTTTCCACCCCCCAAGTTGTTTTTACATTTCTCAGTGTGGCACCACTGATTAAAAACTCCCATGTGAATCCAATGTGGAACCAGTCTCTCTTTGTTACTCCCTCTTTGACCAGTCCTAAGATCATTCTTAAAAATTACTGTCTGTACTTGACATTATAACCAGTAATGATGAAAACATGGAATTCATTCTTCTGTAGTCTACATGTTTATAGTGCAACAGAAGCTGCAATGCAGTTTGATCCTGTGATCATTCCTGCCTATCCTTGGCCATATCTGTGAAATAGAAAAGCAGTCTTCTCTGTGCGTTTATATGCAAAGCAGCAACAGGAAAAAAAATTGCATTTGTAGCTTTAACAGCATCATGGCCCTCATTACCAATAGCAAGCATTCAACCACACTGAAGCTTTACTGAAAATACAGTGATGAAATTTAGACAGAGCTAGGACAAATATTGATTCAAGCAGACAGATTTAGGCTACATCCACTGAAGGCATCCTGGAAAGGGCAAAGACATAACAGAAAAAGAGCAATTCACTACACAAAACCCTTTCAAAAAGACTGGTGACTGAGGGCAACTCCCCTGAAGGCATCCATAACACACCATCACACTGAGAATATAAAAGACGTAGGAAACAGACACTGACCAAAACAAAGTTAATGTCTCAGCTGTAGCCTTGAAGACTGGGAGATGGTGAAAACTGACTTGTGTGGCTGTTGAGAACAGCATCAGAGCAAAAGCATTTCTATAAGGCTTTGCCTTTTTATAAGTTTTTTCCATTTTATAAGCTCTACTTGTCCTGTCTTTTTAGTTATGCTGAATTTATGATCCCCCAGACCTCCCTAGCACCCAGCTAAGTCTCTTTCAGGTTATGACCAGGAGCTCTTGGTTCCTTCTTTCTGCAAATGTGCTTATACTTCATCCTATTGCCAAATCAAGAGGTTTCTGCAGCCCCCAATAAGGCCCTTTTTCTTACCATTGTTATCAAAACCATAACCAGGAAAACTCTCAAAACCAAAAGATAGTTTAAAAAGCCAACACTGGTTTATTGCAGTGCTGGGGCATGGAGGATCTTTCCTCCTAACCCAAGTTACTCGAGGGTACACATTACATATAGCAGAGTACTTGCCTGTGCACAGTACATTACATATTCATTGTCATTCACACACAGGACTGGTTGCAGGTCTCTCCCTTCTAATGTAAAGTAGCACACATCCCTGGATAGCAGGGAAGTGTTTTTTACCAACTACACATGCTCTGGAAGCAGGAGTTTGCCCTCTCTTGGGAGGGGGCCATTTGAGCTGGAGGTTGTGATCTGCCATTACCACAATGACCTTTGTCCTGCTTTCAACTAATTTTCTGTGGGTTGCAACACCTTCTCAGTTTGTCTTCTCTTGTGGCCACAACTTTTTCACTTGGAGGCTTCTTTCTCCATTATTTAGGTAAGTGTTCTTATCATTGTTTGTTCCTTCTTTCCCAAGATTGACTCCCTTGATGAGAAGTCCTTGCACTCATCAGTTTTAAGGACTTGAGAGGGTAGGTCATGTAAAGACTTGAGAGGGTGGGTCAGCTTGACCTAAACTTTGTTCACATACTTGTTTAACATATAGTTAAACACTAAATCAGAGTTCAGGAATTCAGGAGTTTAGGCAACACCATGGCATCAGGTAGTGGGAGCCATAGCCTGGAAAACGATGAGCAGATAATATGGGCATGAGACTGCTGGCTTTAGTGCTAGGGGGCTGGGCCAGAGGAGGCATGAAAATATGTACAGCATTAGCTAAACTGCTAAATGGAAATATTCTTTGGCATGAGGCTGGGAATTGTTTTGAAGCATTCAGCTGCATCAAACCAGGGATAGAGATTGTTCTAACCATTTAAATTTATAGACAATTGTCTTTCTAATAGCCAGGAATTGGACACTATTTACTAGTTTATGAAGAGACAGAGGATGTTGTTTATGTGTAATTCTCTCTGAATACTGGATATTCTCTGTTACGGACACATAATGGTAACTGGGGAGACAAATCATATGCTATCATGTATTAAATGTCTTCTCACCTGCAAAATACAAAAACTACTTGTTGGTTTGAATTTAAAATGTGTTTTTGTGAATATTCATGATGCTAATGAATACCTTGGATATTAGTTTTCCCCTTCGTGTGAAAGGCTCATAATGTTTTTATAAGCAATTTGTCATTTTGAAGCCCTGTTTGGTACATAAGTTGTGTATGGTGCCAGGCAAGATAATTCTGCATGCAGATTGCTGCAGAATCTTTTCACCGTAGCAAAGAAGCCATATGAAATTTCACACCCAGAATAAGAAGATGAGAATTCTGGCTCCTTACAGTAATATGGTTATCAGAAATTAAACTTTAATTCAAGAAAAGATTGTGTAGACCGATTCTTTACAGTTTAGTAGGACTGCTGACATGATTAAAGTTTAGGAATGTGCACTAATATGTTGCTGAACCAGGGCTGTAGGGGATGTGATATGACTTCTTTGTTTATCTGTCTTTATATATACAAATATATAGACTGTTCATGACTTGTTTGCCCTGATTAACAAGAGAGTTTAAATTCCCAGACTACAGATATTTTGTTTTGATGTAAAACAAACTTTATTACCTATGATCTTGTAATAATTAAAATGTGTATCAAATGTGCAAATAGCTTTCTTTTTCTTCCTTTCCTTCTAAAGTCTGAGTTGGTTAAGCAATGTTTCTGTACTTTAATTAGACAGTAGAAATCTATGAGACTGCCTTCATTTGGCTTTCAGCTGTTTACTCTGCGTCAGTAAAATCCATACACTTTAAAGGCGATCTCAGCTATAATGAAATGTGTTATTGAACTGAACACAATTACCAATGTTTATCTGATTATGTGACACTGCTGGCACAATAAGCAGAATTCAAACTTGCTTTCTTTTTGGCATTTTTTTTTTTTTTTTTTCAGAATTTAAAACAATGCCTGTAATTCAATCAGGTAACAGCAGTTACTGCTGTCAATCCTTTGGAAAACTCGGTACCCCCAAAGGTCATATGTTTCAGCTAAATTCTAGCTATTATGTCATGCTGAGTTCCAAAAATCACAGAACTGGGAAATTCTCACCATTGGAGTTTTCCCCCAGTACATCTTTCACAGGAATTTGACATACTCCAGGTTTTTTTATTTGTATCATAAGACAAAACCAGGTAATTTTCTGGCTGCTAGAATTCTTTGCTGAATACTGCAATGTGATATGTTATGTATATATATTGTATAATGGGTGAAGTTCTTTTGGGCTCCACATATCCATAGAAATTCTTAAATGATATACTGTGTAGGAAGAAACAGCAAGTGGAAGCCAGGTGCCTGTGCAGACTGAAACCCGGATTGCATTGCACACCAGCACAAACACTGGCAACTAGCAAACTGTGCCCAGACATGAGAAAGTAACAGACAAATAATGTCTGCCATATTTCTCAAAAATTTTCCTTGCCATCAGGGAGGTGCTGATTTTTTGTCCCTGAGGTTTTCAGCCCTGAAGATGTTATGTACGTCTTCACTGCCATAACTGACCTAAATGGTGGCTCCTACAAAGTGGCTCTTATGAAAGAAATTAGCAGTTCTTATATAGTTGTTACAGTTAAGGACTGGGGTTGAAAGAGTGTGCTTCCTCTAATAATGAATATCACAATTTACTTTTTATGAAAGAGATACCTTTATATAACCATTTTATAAAAAAGTAATTGAAACCATTATAAACTCAGCCAGCTGAAACAAAGTAGATTTACTGATTGAATAACTAAGCTCAAAACAATGCCAGTTCAGGAAAAATGAACACTGATGGGAAGAAATGAGAACAAAAGGTGGCCTCTTGAACACTGCCACTTATACTGCAAAAAGTTTTATCAGTATTTACTGACACTCTCCAAAACAAGCATCTCTGTGCTGTGTTAATAATGACATGTTTCATGGGCCAGCCAACGCATGAGAAAATAACTTTTAAGAGAGAAATAGTCAGCTCAGTCAGTAGTAGCCTTGAATTGAAGCACCTGTAAGGTAGATAGGTCATTTTATGTTTATGACTAATGTATCCCCAAAGCCCTGCAGACATGGGGAACCTTATTAAAGGATCTTTGTTAACGTCTCAAGTGGCTATATTAATTATTATACATTGGGTAAAGGGTGGATAATCACTGTGACCTGAAATCCTGCAGAAATAGCCACACCATTTCTCACTGGTATCTTCTTATTTTCATCATGTTCAAGCAGTACAACAACCCTGCAAATGAGGAAAAGGTATTTTTACAACTTGTGGTGAGGGACAACCCTGAATGGCACATTGGAGTCACAGAACTGCCATATGGAGAAGCTGCCATATCTTACTCTCTGTGCTTCATCACCACCACCAAAGCTGAAGCAATAACAGCAGCTTCTGATGCCATGAACAATTTGTGCACATAGTTTCAAAACCATTTTTATCACAAAATGTTGTAGATTTTACCCTGGGGCTGTGTAGACATTGTCATCGTGATCTGTCAAACTATCTTCACATATATTGTGTTTACAGGCTTTTGGAGAAATGTGGAAAGGTTATTTTTGGGGTTGCTTTAGACATCAAAACAGTATGTCACAACTGGAAATGCTTCTTGCCAAAACATCTTTTCTATGTATTTACTTTCATGTGTGGCACTGGGAGTCTACGTTTTTTTGACATTGGTTTTTCTGAGCAACTCTTATATCTACTTAAACTTTTTATTTTTCCATTTTCAAACATCTCTGTATTATGTAGTGCTCATTGAACCCTTCTGTACAGTCAGTTTGAGAAATTATACAAAGTATTTAATGTGAGGGAACAATCATATTTTTCGTATTTAATTGCACATTAATCGTACTAATTTGCAGATGGATTCTGACCATCCCTTTTTCAGCTGCTGTTCGATACATGATGAAGGCTCTCCTTTATTTGGAACTCACTATTCTGCCTGGTTTACAGTCCTGTGGTTGCCATTAGTCATTTATGAAATACGTCATTATTACCACATAGGATTTTGGGATCTCAGAGGTCATTCATATAACAATCACTCACTCCCTGTGAAAATATTTAAATAAAAAGCCATTCAAGAAGCTTAAAATGGTGCATATCTTTGGGAAGAAAGGAATTTTAAGAGTATTTTTATTTGCAACAAAAATGTCACCTTAGAATGGGGACTATTCTGCAACCAAAGCACTACAATTAACTATTGCTCAGAATGATTCCTTTTGAAATTCAGTAGAAGTAATGTTAAAATATCAGGAGAAAGTGAATGCAAACCATTTAAAATGTGTTTAAAACAGCACAGTTCTTCCCACCAGTTATAGCAAATTCTTTTGATATGGGAGGACACATCAAAAGCTGTCATTTTGGAGTTCTTTTTGTTCAATTGCAATGTTTGTTGCAATACTGTCAGAAGTGTAACACAGGATGCAGGAAACAACTTTTTCTCAAAAGCCTCAGTATATTGAATGAAATAACATTTGAAACCCTTCTCCCACAACATTTCTACAGGTTCCTTAGCCTAAAGCCTCTCCTTTTTTCAGTTAAGGGTATTTCAGGAGGTTAAAAATGTTTACAATTTTGTCTTTGGGACTTTACTTTTTTTACTATATACTGTGGATTTGTGCATTTGGAGGACACCTGGCCTGGACAGTTTGAAAGAAAGAATAGTCCCTCTTTGTTTAATGATGGTTTATTTTGAATTTCAGGAAATAATGAGGAAAAAAGAAAGAAAGGGAAATGTAGGGGGTTCTTTTTTTTTTTTTTTTTTTTTTTTCTCTCTACAAGTCCTTTCTCATGGACAGAATAAGTACAATAGTATATGCAAAAAGAAAGACATCACTTGTTACATTGATATGTTACATTGATTTAGATAAAGTTATACCTTTTTTTTTTTTTGTATTTAAACATTTTAACCTTTTAAAATGAAGGTATATTGTTTTAATAGGCATTTGTTTAGATTTGAACTAAGAAAAACAATTGCTTTTGGTTTTCTATATCAAGTTACTCTGAAAGAAAATTAGCAATTCAGTACTGCTTTCCAAAAAAGAAATGTGTTTTTTTCTTTCCCTTTGCTTTTGGGAAAAAAAAATGTTTAAAATAAATACTTTGAGTTCAATAATAATATTTAATGGTGGCTTTTTATAAGTTTTTCCTTTTGCTGTCACAACTTATTACATTTAAATGTGTGGTTGTTTTTTTGGTTTTTTGGGTTTTTTTGTCTGCTCTATTAATGCAACATGAAAATCCTTTCTGAGCCTGTTCAGGAATTGCAAATTCTTTGCACTAATTGATACATTGATTAAAAATTTCTTGCTGGAAAATGAAAGCTCATTTGTGGTATGCTGTACAATTTGGGGCTGTATGGGGACTGAAAGTTTCATTAAAAAAGAACAGAATTAGCTCTGCCTTATAGAAGGAAAATGTCAAAATATAAGAAAAATCAACTTTTGCAATAAATTGTGGGACTTGAAGGCACAATATTTAATCATACATCAATATAACTGACAATTATAAGACACGAGACTGAGAAAATAATTAATTAATTGTTGGAGGTTTTAAAATAGACTTTAACAATACTGCCTGAGGTTCCTGTGCAAGTGATCTTTGCCACTTGCTACATGGTTTGTTCAGGGTGTTACCAGCTGAGGGGCTGTAAGTCTCCCAGTTGGAATTGAACCCTGAAAAAGAACACAGAGGATTTAGGATGCTTATCCTTTCCTACCCAAAGGCATCTTCAGTAAATTGCAAATTGACTCACAGCTATGCTCTACAAGACATTTGTTTCATTCAGCTGTGTTACTGCCTCAGACCTGTGGTCCAGGAGCACTGCTCACAAAATGCAGCAACAGATTGGTGTTTAGCCTGCTGGTTCTATGATTATTAATGTATTGGGATTTATGTTTCAAGGGTATTTCTTCAATAAGACCCAGTCCTAAAGACTGTTCAGTTGCCTATGTAGCATTCAAGGAGAATAACCCAGTGCTGGGATGGACAATATTATGCGGCTGCAGGAAACTTATCTCTGTGACTTAATATTTGCTAGCAGAGCAGGAGCAACTTGGGGCAACATTTCTGCCACAGAAGATTCAAGCCCTGTTGGTAGAAGAAGAAGATAGAGGTCTCAGTGTTGATTCACTCACCTGAAAGTTAAGCTGGGCTAGTCATGTATGGGTCTGGACACAGATATTAGATATTTAGGTTATTGATTAAAATGGGAGAAAAATAAATCATCAAGCAGATAGAGGTAAGTGAATTTTGTATGCAGGATGCTGACATTGACAAGGCAGTCTTTTTTTCCAGACCGTCAAGTCCTGTCAGACACGTCAGTGGGACTCAATAAAAAAATCTGTGGTTGCAAGGCTTGTTAGGGTAGTATGGAAATCATCACATTTTCTAACCAATGCCACCACCACCACCCCCATCTTGATATCACTAACAGTATTACGGGTGATGTAAAATAGACATTAATTTTTACTGGCATAGCAAGACTATGGCAAACACAGACATACTACAGTTGTTTACAAGGTTGGTACGTGTGCTTCACATTGAAAGTACAACGCCCTGATCCTGTCAGAGCATGCCATAGATTTTGGCAATGGAAAGAGTGGGGTTTTGTTTATTTATTAGAATAGCATTTATGACAAGTGCATTGCACAAGCCAGGAAGGACCCCAAGGTAGTACCTCTGCCAGCTGGGAACCTTTGGTACAGGTACAGGTTTTCTTTAGTAGCCAGAGAATTCTGTATATGTGTCTATCTCACCTCTTCAGATTTCAGAAGCAGGAAGAATTACCAGGAAAATGTTTACTTACTATTTACAAGTCAGTATATGGGCGCTCAAGAACTGACAGCATTCACCACATCTGGCCAGTTACCTGTGTTGTCTTTTATTTCTTCTTACAACTCTAAATTCATCCTGTACCATTCTCCAGAGTATTGTCAACCTACTTCACTATAATTGCTAAGGGCCATGACTTAAGTGGAAAAGAGTGATTAAGAGTGTTTTTAAATGTTGAAACTTGTCCACAGGTCTCAGTAGAAGCTTAGAAAGCAGAGGAAAGATCTGTAACATAGAAAAAACATTTATACAATTAACCATGAAACCTCTTCACTCAAATTACACATCTGATTAGTAAATTTAATGGAAGCATTGATCCTTCTGGAATATCTATCAGGTCTTTCTGTTAAACACTTAAACTAGCCTTGTACTCTCTGAGCACTTATCTAGGATTTGAAAGATGACGGATTTTTACTCAACAAATACCTTTAGACCCAACATACTAGAATTATATCTGTTTTTAAAAATCTGGAATGATATCGGTTTCTGTGTTTACTCATAGCAGCTCTGTATTACTTAATTTTTGTTTTACATAATAAAATTGATCTGCTACACTTTTACAAGTAAAACAATTATTTGTATTAATAACTTGGCTTGAATGATAAGCCATTGTCAAAGAATTGCTTTACTTTAAAAAATATTGTCTTGACTCTGGTTTGCAAATAAACCATACATAATATAGCATTTTTAAATCATCTATTGGAATTCCTAGAGAATGTACCTGCCATAGAGTATTTTATATTTAATGGGCATTGGAAGTTGTACACTGCATGGATATTAGTCATGTTCAGATCTTTTGTTCCTTTGATATATTTTACTCTAATTACTATGGCTTGTGAGAAATGTTCTTTTTTGGGTTTGGGTTTTTTTTTTGGGTTTGTTTTTTTTTTTCCCAGTTTTCATAGTTACAGTTTCTTCTAAAAGCCATCACTTCATTCTACAATTACATTGTGGTAATTTCGACCACGTACTCAGCCTTTTAACTGTTTGTAGGTTTACATGACACTAGTCAAACTCAGCCTTTTAACTCTTTGTAGGTTTACATGACACTGGTCAAGAGCACCGATAAAAAGACAACAGATAATTTCTTGTCTTTTCTCTCCCTCTTGATAGGTGCATTAATGACACTTTCTACATAACTTATAGTATAGTAAACACATACGGAGTTTACAAAGTTCATCTCTGTACCTCAGACATCTTTTTCTATAACAAGTTCATTTTATCCAAGCACCTGAAATTCAGGCTGAGTTGCACTTAGCACTCTGCAAATACAAACAAGTGTTCCTGCCCTCAGTCTCAACAAGGTAAGAATAAACAGATAGCAGCTCTGAAGCAACCCGAAAACTATGTGTCAAAACAAGTAAGTGTATTACATAATAGTTGACTACCAAGTCTCCGTCTCCTTTTCTCCTTTTATTTAACTTTTGCTAGAATGGGTACATTTCTGTCTTCCTTCCTCCTTTCTTCCTTCCTTCCTCCTTTCCTCCCTTCCTCCCTTCCCTGTCCCTTTCTTTGCTCTCTCTCGCTCTCTTTCTTCCTTCACTGTTATATAAGTTTTACACTTTTGATAAACAGTTAAGGAATAGTACAGTCTTGTTGAGTGATTTAAAGTATTCCGTTGTAATATCTTCCAAAGTCTGTGTAGCCAGAATAAATAAGGCCAAAAGAATTAGCACTTTTCAGGAATAAGTGATGACGATGACGAGACTGTAGCCCTGAAATCTTTAGGGTTCACTTGCAGATCCTTGCTTCAAGCCAAATCCAAAACTAAGAGCTTGGACAGGTCATCTGCACCATCTCTTGTTGTACATGGGCCTGTGGGTAGTCTTGGCTGGAGGGGCCCATGGCCAGGCAGGTCAGGTGTGGGGAGCTGGAGACTGGCCCTGCTGTGGTGTCGCTGGGACAGGGACTGATGGCTGCAGGGGGCTGAAATGGGGTCCTGAGCCTTGGTCAAGTTGAGGGAGTCCTAGGGTAGGAGACACCGCAGTGCCCTCAGGGCCCTGACAATATCTTCTATTAGTTTAGGTAGCTTTTAACTTACAGTTACCAGTGCAGCCTTATGGACTGAACTTGAGTAGGTTCTTGAAAATTTGCAGAGGCTGCTGGTGTTTGATTCAACTTTGTTGTTTTTCTCTGCTCCACTACAAATACCCAAAAGGTTTTTGTGCTATGTTCTAATGTCAATAAGGAGGACTGACCACGAAATCAATAGCTTTTCCTTTTTTGCACAGGTCCTTTTAGGTTACTTTCCACATGAAGAGCAAGTGGCCATTGAAGATACCTGGGTGAGACTCTCGGGGCGGGGGGGTGTGTATGTGTGTGTGGGCGATGTCAGCAGTCATGCCCATAAGTAAGGCAGGCAGAAGAGATGCCACCACCTGACTCTTCAGGAAGAAAAGCTCATCACCTCATAGCTAGAAATGATGTGACAGAGGAGTATGGCAGCTCTAGCCATGTCCCAATGACCCCAAGATGCCACAGCAAGGGAAGGCCCTTTTGCAGCTGCTTTGCAAAGGGCGTCTGTGACTTCTGGCTGCTGGATGAAGCAAGCAGTCACCAGGGAGCTCACTACTCTTCAGGATGTGGCAAGAGCACAGTGCTGAATGGCAAAGGCCTGGTTTTGACAGAGAGAAAGGATGTTCAGGTGGGTGTGCAGAAAAAACTGAAGCAGATCATTCCCTGAAACACGCTTCTTTGTGCTGGTTAGACAACATATAGACACTGATTAATAGCTGTAACATCCTAATGTGTTACAGGCTCTGCACTGAAACCTGAGGTTTAAATAAAGGAAAGTAAATGCTATTAATTCAACTCACTTTTTTCCTCTTATTATTATTTTTAATGCCATTCCAGTCTATTTTAGAGAAGAGAACTGTGGTTTTTTTACTCTTGAGAGAACTGGTTCTGTCTTGGTGTGGAAATGATTGAAATTCTTTCATAGCCCAGGAGACATAATTTTCAATACCTATATGAAAAGTTTGGTTGACGTCTGACATAGCCAGCCCCAAGTATTCAGCACTTATGAGCCAGATCCCCTAAAGAACAGAAGAGTGAGTTAAAAAAATGGGAGTAATACAGCTTGGTTACATTTGCCTTCTTGCTTTTCAATCTTTAGTGTAAATTGATTCCTCTTTGCAAAATTTTCTCTAAAGCTAGGGTTAGAGAAGGTTGAGTATTTGTTTTATTTTAAGTAAACCAAGATTCTCAGATATGAAATTGTTCTTAAGGATACTGTCTCTTCAATTTCATGATCTGCTGTCTTATCTGACCTGTTTTTTGACCAGCAATTGCTGTTTTCAATATGAATCCAGCTTCTTAATGTAGGCAGGAGGTTTTTCTTATTCATGTTTCAGTAGTTGCCAGAAATATGATAAATATTGTACAAACAGAGAAAGGAACAGTTCTGGAATTGAAAATCTTACAGTATTGCTCATTTTCTTTTCCCAGTGGCACAGTAGAGATGACTTTTCCCATTAGCTGTAATACCTGTTCTTTTAGCATATGTGGCTACTCCTCCTTTGACCTTAGATGAATCTTGCTGATATACGTTTTCTTATTATGATGCCAAAACGGCACAGAGTAACTGCTCAGAGACAAATTTTGTCTTTAAGCAGCAAAGGTATTTATTTTGTGCAACGTTGGGGAGCTAGCCTATTCGCACTGGACAAACTAGCTCCAAAGTTTTCAAGGTATTGTATACAGTTTTCCTGAGAGGTTACAACATCTTTACATACATATTCATTTGATTTTGACACCCAATCATTCCATTCATAACAGGTGGGGTCTAGGTGGAATAAAACTTTCAGTTGTCTTTGTTCAATGATTTCCTGACTTATGGTCTCCTAATCTCCTTCAGGTTCCCACCTTATCTTTTCTAATTATTCAGAGAACATTCCTTTACTTTAACATTACCAGTGGTACATTCCTTTAACATCCTCAGTGGAACCTTTTCTTATTCAAAGCACTTTTCTTATTATTCAGAGTACATTCCTTTCTCAACACAGAGCATCACCCAGAGCATTGTACCAAACTCATCCTGACCAATCTTTTTAAGACCTTGTTCTGTTTCAATTAACAGGACAATTTTTTGTATGTCCTGCAGTTGCATCCATGTGATGCTTTCTTTTGGGAGGTTGCTGTTGTTTCTCTTTGCTGCTGATATTTAACACTTGTTGGAATGTTACTAAAGAATGCACAGCTCCACTAAGACTTAATAAAGAAGATGGCAAATGGTGGTTATCCACACCAGCTGTATACGTCTGTTATCCTGCATAGTTAAACTCATTGCTAACCACTAAGCCAGAGCCAGAGCTTTCTGTCTCTAGTTGACACTTCATATCCTTCCATTAGCTTCTCAGGCTTAAATATATTCAGCTTCTTTGATAATCTTGGACAGAAAAATATTGTTTATATTTTTAAAGATATTATTAAGAGCATCTTTTAGTGTCATGTCAAATTTTACATCTACAAAGAAATTTACATAACAGAGACAGTTGAAGGGCCTGTACCATACTCCATAAATCAAATAACCAATTAGATGGATTTAGAGCAGACTCACTTCTCAAAATTATTTAGTGATAGTATTCATAAATAATATTTAAAATTATTAGTTTCTGAAGTGGAAAGATTGACTAAGCCTGTTTTCAGTAAAGACAGTAATGTAAAATAACACAAATGTACTCTTTGCCTATGCCAAGATGAAAAAGAATGTAGGCAAGTTAAAAAAAAGCCATTTTTTTTTTCCCTGTGTAAGTATTATATGAATTTAATATTTGTTTATCTCTTCCCCTATTTTGGAGTATGTACATAAATATTATGTAAAAATATAAGAGCATATCCATAGTAGATTGAAAATATTTACAGTAATATGCCCAAGACATACTGTCATACAGCCTGAACTTAAATAAAAATTTTGTCAAAAAGACACCCTGTATTTGGTATTTTTTTTATTAATCAAAATATGTTATCATTTTCATTCAGGACACTGCTTCTGAAAATCAGTCTGAGTAGGCCTGTGTGGAGATCATCTCAAAACTCTACCTTGTGGGTTTTTTTCTCTACTGAGCTGTACACATTACATCTTAAAGTTACAAACACATGTAACAGGTCACATTCTTTATCTTCAGTAGTCACTAAAATTTAAAACAAAACTTCAATGCCGCTAAAATTTTGCCTAATGAATAACAAAATGATCAAACAATTAAATGAAAATGCTTCAATTCACAGCTGGTAGGAAGAACCCCCAGTGAAAGCACGTGTTTTATCTGCATTTTAATTTTGCACCATTATCAAAAAGTTGTCTTGATTGCTTCCTATGTCCCTGACAGAAAACTTGGGTCCTTAATGCAATTAAATAAACATCTAAAGCATAATTTGTATAAGGTCCTGGATGCACCCAGAGGCCATATAAAAAAGGGGTCCCTGTCTGAGGTGCACCCTCTGTAGGCTGGCCCTCCTCTTTGTTGCAAATTCTTGCAGATTGCCAGGGCTTGAGTCAGGGTGTTGGCACCTGCCTAACTGACTGTGAGGGAGCACCTTCAGGTCTAGCATTTATGGGCCAAAGCAAATCTGTGGGTAGCCTTACCAGAAGCAAAACAGCACTGCTGAGTTATGAGGGAGGGCAATGAGATTCACAGAAATGTTGAAACGATCTGACTGTATATGACAAAGATGAAAGCATGACAGAGCCTAGAAACATGGGCAGGATTGCTGTATTGCTTTCTAAATTCAAAATCAGCACCTCGGTGCCAAAAATTCTCAGGAATGTCTTATGGAAAATAAAACTGATTGCTTTTATCTGACAGTTTTTGGTCTAAAATACCATAGTTAACTTCTTCTTTTAAATGGGTGCTTTTGGGGTTTGAATGTAATTAAACCCTAAATGTCTCAAAATAAGGGGAGAGGGGGAAAATCAAGTTGAAAAGTTATGGAAGTTGTGCATGTTGGTTATTAATTGTCAATTAATGGTATTTAGAAGTTGTTAATTTCATTTTTTTTTTAAAAAATATTTTAATGCAAATACTAATGTGAAAGTCAAAAACAAATGTAAGACATTTCCCACTAGTAGATGTGGTAAGAAGAACCATGGGAACTTATTTAAATATGAGTGTTTAATTTAATATATATATATTTTAATAAATGAACATGTTTTTGTCTAATTGACTGCATTTTCACTTGCAATATTACTACTCCTGGTTTGAGACTATGGTTCTGAAACGGTCACTGGCTAGTGGCTCTCGGTTCTTTTAATGGGTTGTACTGAGGATTCTCCAGTCTTTCATACAAGTCTCCACTTTTAAAGTTCTGATCCTTTATGAATAATTATGAACTAGCTTAAAATTGTGTTATAAATTAATGTAGTAAAGTCTGTCTTATGAAATATGTTCCAAATTAGATAAAAGCTCTTGAGTATATATAAAAAAAACCAACCCAGCCTCATCAACTTAAAAACATTCTATGTCAAAACCCAACCATTGGCACAGAAATCACAGGGGGAAACTCTGTCATGAGCTCCCCTTTCTCTCAGGTAACTGCTGCATTAACCATTTTCTTGATTAAAAGCCATGATACAGGAAGAATGGACATAATATGCAAAGCAAAATGAAAACATCTTTTCATTAGCTGTTCTTGGGAGTGATTTTCAGCTGTACTTTTTTTAATATAAATGTTGTATGAAATAATCCTCTTCTATCAGAACTACATTTTTATTTAATTTTATTTATTTTTGATCCAGTATGGTTCCTAAAGTCAACTACCATCAAAAACTTTCATTCCAAGTACGTAAATCCAGTTACAATTTGCATTTGGCTGATTGTCAATAACTCCTATCTCTCAGCCTTTTCACACAAATCAAAAAATTAGATGTTGATCTCAAGCAAGGCTTTATATTGGTTACAAATTTTGTAAAATGAGTGAACACAAAATTTCCATTCTCTAATAGTTTCATCAGTAAGTTTGAAGAATGTTTGAAGAAGTTTTTGAGAAAGGGAAAAAAAAAAAGTCCAAATCCTTCTGAAAGCTGATTTTGCTATAAAACCAAGTAAGGTTAAGGGACCTGCACAGGAAATCAAGTTTTTGGGAATAAAATGGCAAGATGAATGTCATCAGATCCCAATGGATGTGATCACCAAAATAACAGCTTTGTCTCCACCAGCTAATAAGAAAGAAACACAGTCTTTCTTAGGTGGTGTGGGTTTTTGTAGAACGCACAATCCAAATTACAGTCTGATTTGTAAGCCCTCTCCATCAAGCAACCCAGAAGAAAGATTTCAGGTGGGCCCCTGAGCAACAACAAGCCTCTGAACAAATTAAGCAAGAGATAGCTCATGCAGTAGCACTTGGGCCAGTTCAAACTGGGCAAAATATAAAAAAAGTGTGCTCTATACTTCAACTGAAGACAATATTCTTACCTGGAGCCTCTGGCAGAAAACACCAGGGGAGACTCGAGGTTGACCCTTGGGCTTTTGGAGTCGGGGATACAGAGGATCTGAGATCCGCTACACTCCAACTGAAAATGAGATACTGGCAGTTTATGAAGGGGTCTGAGCTTCTTTGAAATTGATTGGTACTGAAGCACAGCTCCTCCTGGCACCCTGTTTGCCAGTGCTGAGCTGGATGTTCAAAGGGAGGGTCTCCTCTACACATCATGCAACTGATGCTACATGGAGTAAGTGATCAGTTGCACTGAACACACAATGAGCTTGAATCGAAAATCTCAGTCATCCAGGAATCTTGGAAGTGATTATCAACTGGCCAGAAGGGAAAGATTTTGGAATGTTACCAGAGCAGAAGGTGACACATGCTGAAGAGGCTCCATTGTATAATAAATTGCCAGAACATGAGAAGCAATATGCCTTGTTTACTGATGGGTCCTGCCATACTGTAGGAAAGCATCAGAGGCAGAAGGCAGCTGTATGGAGTTCCCTACAAGCTGCAGAAACTGCTGAAGGAGACGGTGACTCGAGTCAGTTTGCGGAGATGAAAGCTATCCATCTGGATTAGACATGCTGAACAAGAAAAGTGGCCAGTACTTTACTTCTATATTGATTCATGGATGGTGGGAAATGCCCTGTGGGGGTGGCTGCAGAGATGCAAGCAGAGCAACTGGCAGCACAAAGGTAAACCCATCTGGGCTGCTGCATTGTGGCAAGATACTGCTGTCCAGGTGAAGAACTTGGTTGTGAAGGTACATCACATAGATGCTCACGTTCCCAAAAGTCAGGCCACTGAGGAACTTCAACCAATAGGTAGGTCAGGCTGGTAAGATTGAAGTGGATCAGGTAGATCTAGATCAGCAACATAAAGATAAATTACTTATAGCACAGTGGGCCCATGACACTTCAGGTCATCAAGGCAAAAAATGCAACATGCAAATGGACTCATGATTGAGGGGTGGCCTTGACTGTGGACAGATCACACAGGTTATTCAAGAGTGAAACATATGCTGCAATTAAGCAAGCTAAGTGGTTAAAGCCTCTCCGGTATGGAGGACAATGGCTGAAATACAAATACAGGGAAGCCTGGCTGGGTAACTATATCACACTTCCACAAACCCACCAAGGCAAGCGTCATGTGCTTACAGTGGTATAAGCAATCACTGGATGGCTGGGAATATATCCCGTGCCCCATGCTATTAAACTGGAACTCTATCCTGGGCCTTCAAAAGCAAGTTTTATGGTGACATGGCACCTTAGAAAGAATTGCATCAGATAATGGGGCTCATTTGTGTCAAAAAGTCATAAACACCTGGGCCAAAAGACATTGAATAGGTATATAACATCCCCTATTGTGCACCAGTCTCTGGGTAAATCAAACAATACAATAGACTGTTAAAAATTACACTGAGAGCAATGTGTGATGGCACCTTCAAACTTATTCATCACAAGCTACCTGGTTAATTAATCCTAGATAATCTACCAATTGAGCTAGCCCTGCCCAATCAAAGTTTTTACATACTGTAGAAGGAGATGAAGTTCCTGTAGTGTACATTAAAAATATGTTAGGGAAAAAAAGTCTGGGTTATTCCTGCCTCAGCCAAAAGCAAACCCATCCATGGAATTGTTTTTGCTCAAGAACCTGGGTGTCCTTGGTGGGTAATGTGGGAGTGTGGGAGCATTCAATGTGTTCTTTGATTTTAGGTGAGAAGGGCCAATGAATTAAATTGTGTGATATTAATTTCTATACAGCACTGTATATTGTAACTCCTATATGCTCATCATCACACTGGGCACTTTGCAGCATGCATGTCTGCCATTCCAGACTTGGAGATCTGAACCTGAATCCCTTCCAATTGCCACATTAATGAAGAATGAACTTTGATGAGACTGGACCAGTGCAGTGATGATGGAATCAGAACTGGCTTCAAGATGCAACAATCCAACACCTCGCACCATCTTTCCTGCCTTGAAAGACTGTTATTATGGATGGATCCCAACATCTTGGACTGAATGAACTCAATGGGCTTTTAGATGGATGGTTCATAGACTAAGGGAATGATACTTCTGTGTTTATATCAAAAGACAGGGAAGGTGATGGTATATTGGAAAGTGTGGCATGACGTAAATGGTGTAGAATAAGGGGTGGACACTGTGCTGGTTTTGGCTTGGATAGAGTTAATTTTCTTCTTGGTAGCTGATAAAATGCTGGTTTTTGGATTTAGTATGAGAATAATGTTGATAACACATGATGTTTTTAGTTGTTGCTAAGTAACATTTATACTAAGGACTTTTCAGTTTCTCAGGCCCTGCCAGCAAGAGGGCTAGAGGGGCACAAGAAACTGGGAGGTGACACAGCTAGGACAGCTGATCCAAACTAGCCAAAGGAACATTCCATACAACAGAACATCATGCTCAGTATATAAACTGGGGGCTGTTGGTTGGGGCCTGTCAACCACTGCCTGGTGACTGGCTGGGCGTCGGTCAGTGGGTGGTGAGCAATTGTGTTGTGCATCACTTGTTTTTCTCCCTTCCCTTTGGGTTTTATTCCTCTCCCTTTCTCTCTCCTTTTCATTACAATTTTTGTTTTTGTTATTATTATTATATTATATTTTATTTCAATTATTAAATTTGTCCTTATCTCAACCCATGAGTTTTAGCTTTTTCCAATCCTCCTCCCCATCCCATCAGGTAGGAGCAGGGAGTGAGTGAGCAGCTACCTGGTACTTAGTTGCCAGCTGAGGTTAAACCATGACAAAGAGAAAGGTGTGAAGATGACTGGGAGTGCAGATTTTCTAGCTAATTTTGTTGATTAAGCAGTAGGACAACAAGGTTTTCAGTAAACATGAGGACTTTGAAGTCTGTTGTTTTGTAAAGTGCTTTTATCTTCTTCCTTTCAGTTGCCTTTCTTTTCCTTATTTTTAATTTTATTTTTTTCCAGATTATTAATAACCATAAACCTGATAAGTTTGATCCTTATTTTAATGCATTTTTTTTGACATGGCAAATGTAACTATATTTCCCACAGGATTCCTATTTCAAGAGAACTGTCTATTCAGCATCAGAGGCAGAGATAAAGACAATGCTGTGGAACAATTTCAGTTTGTTAAAATAATCTCTTTAACACATTTAAAGTACTTATTCAATGTTCTATGTACATTGTACATTAAATACAATTAAACACTGCTGCCAAGGGTTAATATATTGCCTTCTCTAGTTAAGGGAAAAGGGCAGAAGGAGGCATGTCAGAGGTCATCAGTCACGATATATCACCACTAGTACCCTTCCCTTTTTGGTTGCAGGAGGTAGGAGACAGATGAGATACTTATGTAAATAATGAGGTAGAGGGTTTTGGGGTTTCTTTAACCTGAAATCTGTAGGATCCCTAAGCAAAATATCAATGACTCAGGTGAGTATATGTCCTGAAAGGTGCAGGAGGTAAAAGAGAGAACACTATCCAGGCTCTAGGAGCTGTGATATGCCAAGATAAAGAAACATCCCTAGAGAGGCAGAGGAAGCAGGCATGAGTCTTGTGGGCCAGGGCAAATCAGTACGGTATGAGCTGTTCTGTGTAACCTCTATAGGAGAACTGAGAAAAACAGAATTGTGCCACCAATTTAAGGTCCCACAGTGATCTACAAGTTTTCAATTGTCCTCCCAGATGGGCCCAGGCTTGTGCATGAGAAAACAAGGGAGGGCAAGCAGTATGTTCGACTTCTGTGCAAGAGCTCCTAGAAAGCACAGTATCACAGGACTGGCCCCAAAAAGTCAAGTAGTTTTTCCCAGCTGTTGCCAGGAGGGAGAGGTACCAGAGGACTTTCTAGAAGGCAAGAAGAATTTGCCCTGTGGTGGCTTTATTGGACAACGACATTCCAGGACAGGAAGAATGAGATAGCTTCGACTGGGAAACCATAACAGATCTGTATTTGCTAGAATATAAATAAAATATCCATTCAAAATAACTTGCTGTTATCTCATTAAATAGTCCCTCCAAGTTGTTAGGGCCAGAAGCTGTACCACATTAAAAGAAACAGTGATGGACTTCCCCCCATCCCCCCATCCCCACCATCCGCCGCCACCTTGGACTCCTCAATGTAAATTCATTGCCTCAAACGGTGATTTTTCTAAGGTCTAGACACAAGGTTTACAGATTATTACTATTATTAGTAGTATTATTTATTATTATTACCATCCTTACAATGCACTAAAATTTGGGCAGAGTAGGACTCATTATGATATAAATCAATTAGCCCTGTGGTCTCTGACCATGGGTCAGAAATCTTGTCTGTATCAAGAGCAACATATGATTCAGAAGCCTGGGGCAAAGTCTTCTTTTCTATTTCTGACTGATTTCTGTGATTAAAAAAGAAGAGCTTCATGATCATCCTCTTAACACAAAAGCTCTGATGGCACATCTTACAGAACTCTTCATCTTCATTTCTTTTCAAGAATCTTGAGTGGGAATCTCTGATTATCTGTAATCACCTGGAAACTTTAGTTTGACTTCCTTCACTTACCTGAAGAAATTCATTATATATTTTAAATTGACCTTTATAGTTTCCCACCAAGAAATGGATTGCATTCATTAATGATTTGGTGTCTTCATAGAATCTAAATTGTTGTTTTAAATATATTTTAGAAGCTGGCTGAGAAAATAAATGCCCTCTTGCCCTCTCTTATAAAAAGCTTTGGTAAGAGAAATAAAAGTATGGCATGAAATGTTATTATTGATATTAGTTGACAGTTTAGCAATAAGAGTAGAGAAAGATATCTGTCCCTGAGCATGAACTGAGGACTGTAAAAAATGAAATGTTAAATTAATTACCTATACATGAAGGGTTGGCATCAAAACACTCATCCTTATATACTTCTGGGAGGTTGTAAATAACTAAAAAGTTTCTATGGGTTGTAAATAAAAGTCTCATTCAAAATTGTAATTTTGCTCAAATGTGATAATGATATCTTTGAAGGGAGAAAGTTCCATTTCCCTTCATAAATGTTAATAAAAATACACATATGCATATTCATGAATTTTGTCATACCCCACTGATTTACAATTACGATTATATATTTTTTATATGTGATACACAATACAGCTTTTTCTACATACCATTTTATGTTATGATTAATTTACTCTCTCAAGATAAAATAGTGCCTAGACCTTCCATGGAGGATGTCTGAGTTAATAAAGTCTGTAGAAATCTGGGGAGATACCCTACCTTCTCAGACTATTTCTGGAGCTTGTAGCAAGTTTAATCAAAATAAGTAGTTAGAGCACAGCAGTTACTTGCATTCCCTGAACCTTAATATTTCTCTTCTGTAGATGTTCTCATTCTGCATAGCAAATTTCATGGACTAAATCAGCTCTGGAAAAATTCTTCGGACTCCTGGACTTTCTAGTTAGCTTCAGAAAGTTTGTAATGCATAGTCTTGTTCTCTGCCCCACCCTTTTTTTTTTTTTTTTTTTTTAATGGTTTTATATGCTTTAGTTCTTGTAAGAGGGAAAAACCCTTAATTTTCCTTTCAAATGAGTATTCCTTAAACAACCTGAACTGCATTTATTAAATTTATTGTTTTGAGTCTTAGTTTTGAAATGCCTTACTTGAGACATAATTATATTTTTTATATTAAAAATTAATTACAAAAAGATTTTGAGTGTCTAACCTCTAAATCCAGGATTGCTTACACAAATCCAGCTTGCATGCCAAAGAACCAGGACATTCAAGCATATAGGTTACAGACGAAAATTTAAACCCCATCAATTCTGAGAGCCTTCTCCCTTACCTGATACATTTCTACACTACAGAAACACTGCTGATCACCTGTTAGGTTAGAAATAATCATGGATGAGAATAACAATGATTGTGACATAACATGGTATAAAGTTATCTTTTATACAAATGCAGTATGCAAATTTTACTTATAAAGTTATCCTTTATACAAATGCAGTATGCAAATTTTACTATGTACCAAGTGAAGCAAGGTTGTATGTACTATAATAAGCTATAATGTTTTCCAGCTAAGTAATCAGACCATGATGGAATCAAAGTGAACATGCCTGAATATAGAAATTAGAATCTGTGGCCTCTGGGCAATTTGAAAGCTTTCAGGGTGTATGTCTGGTTTTCTGCTTTTTGTCAAATAGACCCCACTGTCATGTGTTCAGCTGCACCACATCACCGGCTGTCTCCCTCTCCCTTTCTCTCTCCCTCCCTCTCCCCCTCACCCGCCCCTTCTTCCACTCTCTCTCTTTCTTTTTCCTTTGGAATATTTAATGCATTCAAATCTTGTACACATAAAATGCATAACACACTTGTAAAAAGGAATGAGAAGGTTAGAAATTTGAGTAAAGGGAGCACACAAATAGTTGGGCAATTTAGTATAAGAAAATTACTTCAGGATATTTAATACCTACATAAAGCTGCACTAAATTATTCACCCCCCACCCCAAGGTTACAACAGTTATTATTCAGAATAATGGGAAGTGGAGGTAAAGAATTATAGGGAAAAAAAATCTGAAAATAAGGCATTATGAGAGATATTTTTCATGCCTGGCTTAATGTACTTTTGTTGGTATGTCGTACTGCTGTTATGATAAAAGGGGAAAGAGAGGGAGAGATTTTCCTCCAGATGGCAAATGAGCGCCATGGTCAGGTGTCATGTCTGAGCTGTTTTCCAGAGGACCTGTTCTCCTTCCACCAACTCCACAGAGCACCTTACGGGTTGCACTCTGTGTCTGATTTTAGTGCCTAGATTAGTGTCTAAAGCTGCATACGCCAAATATTTCTTCACCTAGAAACCACCAAGAATTCAGTATAAGAGCAATGAAAGTTTATATGTGTACTGGAAACATGGGATTAAAGATACACAATTGGTACCCTTCATCAGTTTTTGTGTATATGTTAATTTCACACTCCTAACATAGAAGGTGAAGATGAACCCTCAGGCATAATACATGAAGTTAATATGATTATTATCTTTTTGCTAGTAACTATCCACTATGGATTACTAGCTTTTTAGCAGCAAAACAATTTATTGTCCTTTCCTTATTTTGTTGCATTGCTGAATATGCAATGGTAACACTGTTTGAGTCATTGCAAAGTGTTTCTGTAAATATGAAGCCTCCCAAGTTTCTTAATTGCCTTAATATTTGGTAATATTATATAAGTTTGTAGAATGCTCTAACTTTGTTCCTGGAAGATAATGTCTTAATGCAAAGCTGTGCTGGTTTTGGCTGAGGTAGAGTTAATTTTCTTCATAGTAGCTTTTATGGGGCTGTGCTCTGGATTTGTGCTGGAAACAGTGTTGATAATTCAGGAATGTTTTTGTTATTGATGGGCAGCTCATGCAGAGCCAAGGTCTTTACTGCTCCTCACCTACCCACCAGCAAGCCGGCTGGGGGGGGCACGGAAAGCTGGGAGGGGACACAGCTGGGACAGCTGACCCTGACTGACCAAAGGGATATTCCGTACCATATGGCATCATACTCAGCATATAAATGAGGCAGAAGGCTGGCCAGGGGGTGGCTGCTCAGGGACTGGCTAGGCATTAGTCAGTTGGTGATGTGCATTTGTTTTCATCTGTATCACTTGTCTTTCCTGAGTTTTATTTCCCTCTCTTTGTTATTTCCCTCTATTATTATCACTATTATTACTATTATTACTATTAGTATTATATTTCAATTATTAAACAGTTCTTATCTCAGCCCACAAGTTTTCTCACTTTTACCCTTGCAGTTCTCTTCCCTGCGTCCTGGGTGGGCAGAGGCGATTGAACAAGCAGCTGCATGGTGCTTAGTTGCTGGCTGGGTTAAACCACAACAAAAGCGATACTGTAATCTGCACTATGCAGGAGAGGTTATGCTTGCTGGTCATCTATAGACTATGGCACAAGGGTAAAGAAGGCCAGAGAAGTGAGGAAATATATTTATATTAAGTGGGTTCTGCCACAAGGAAGCAAATTTTGAATTACACAAGTTCTTGCAGAAAACTACATGAATTTTCTTCATTCATTAGAGTTAGTGTGGAGGTTCCTATTAAGAATTTTTCAGCCATCTCCATAGATGACAATGACAGCATGTTAGGATTAGGAAAAAAAAGAAGTTATTATAAATGAGAAGATAAGGGGAAAAGAATTTATTTTCTTGCCTTTGTATGAAATACTCAGAAAGTGCCGATTTCTGTGTTCTAAAAGTTAATGACAAAGTTCTGGCTGTGGAGTGTGTTAAGAAAATATTGTGCAGTATAAACATTGTCACAAACAAAGAACAACCAAAAAAACTAGTTTAAATTGAAAGAGACCCTATGCTTCATCATTACTTGTGTCTCTAGCATTTGTTCTGAGGCAACTCTCAAGGGATCAAAAATAAATTCAGTCTATCTAATATTTTTGGTAGGTATCCAGCATTATGTCTGTATGAAGGACAGCAACAAATTAGAGAAGACCTACATATTTCAACATGTTGGTGTTAAGAGCAATCAGACAAAGAACACTTCTAAAGAACTTTCTCAAGTGTCAAGTACTCATTAGGAGTACATTTGATCTATGGAATGGCTTTTATCATTCCCTTTTAAAAAAATCAGTCACAAAAATAATCATTTCCTGAAGCTCTTCTGTCTTTGTTGTTTGATTATTATTCTTTTTCAGCTTTTTTTCAGCATTCTGTGCAGGGCTTTCTCCTTAAAAACAGAATATATAGTCTGCTTTCTGTGAGAAAACTGGAAACTGATTTGTTTCTATTACAGCTTAATTTTCAAATCCTAACATTTTCATTGCCCTTGAATTAGTCTAACCTTTTTTTCTATAATTTGCACATAAAATTATAAGCTTTATTTCCATCTTAGTTTCACGGAGATTATAGAGTAATTAAGGCTTATATCAATCACCAGTGGCCATTTTCCTACATCAGTGACTGCTTTCTGTTTACAAATCGGTAAAATGAAAACACAGTGCACATCTACTTTGAGAGGCTGAGGGTCCTTTCAGGAGGTTGACCCCTAATTTAAAATAATGTTTCTTTTTACTGTAATAAAACTGGAATTCCTCTGCACTGCACTGGTGGTAGCAGTAAAGCCACAATCTAAAGTATATAGGATCCATCTTCAACAGTTATGAGACCATACCTGTACACTTACAAGTCACTTTTCCTTGCTTCCTTTTTCCCGCCAAACTTCTATTAGAGAAAAAAGGTGAAAAAGACAAAAGAAATCAGTACACTGTGCCTATATAGATACGTGTGTGTATCTACACATCCTTATATATATATATATATATATATATATAAAATAAGAGCTGTCAGTCAATATTTTTCTGATACTAAAGAGTACTCAGCAAGCTACTTATTAGGAACTCTGCTCATATTGACTGTACCAGTCTCAAACAGCACCCATCTGGTGCTACTCTGGCTGTAGTCCCTGCCCAACAAATGACACTTGCCCACACTTGGAACAGTTTCCCAAAGAAAAGAGCAGCTTGGTACATCTGATAACCACTAAGTTTTAGGGGGCATTCTGGTTCTTACTAATCATTTTAAGAGTCTGCAACTCAATCTTAGTTCACAGTCAAGAAAACGTAAGATCTCTTTCACTTCTACTTTCTTCTCAGTCTAATGGTCTTCACTTTAAATGAGCTATCTTTCTCCCTCAGACAGGGTTAGAGTTGGAGGAATTGGCTCTTTTGGGTGGTCTGTCACAAGTCTAGGATAGCCTTTATTCATAGGCTCTGATAACTTAGGTAGAGAATATTGAGAAGAAAACTGCTATTTGAACAGATTCCTTTTTTTTCTCTGTGATGCTAGTTTGCCTCCTAACCCAAACTGTAAACTCCATCCTGAGTGTCATTATCTGTAACCGAAGAACTATTTCACAGATGCTATGGCTGTTCTCTAGATAAGCATAGTTATTCATCATCATACATTAATTTCAACTGTGGACCATTCTGCATAAAAAACAACAAAAAATTAGAGGTGAACATATCAGAAACATGCAAACAAAGATGTCAAAACTTATTTGGAATGGAGAGGTTGGTTTATTTTTCCAATAGAAGACTTCTTAGGCTTACAATAAATAAATACTTATAATCTGCAGAGGAACAAAAATCATGTTTCTTGTTTCCAGCTCCACTGAAATGCAAGCTTGTAAATAAGTTATTGTAAGAAACTCTTACATTCAGAAAAGCAAGAATTAAACTTTCAAGTTGTGACTATATAAAATGGCATTTTTCTAGTCAATTGAGCTATTCATATATGCATATTCTGCCATACTCCATTAGTGGTACGAATATGTGTTTACCGCTTTCATTATCTTTTAGTACTTCAGAGCAGTGGGGGAATAAAACTATGTTCTTTACTAGTTCATGCATTGCCAACACTTGTTGATTTAATTTCTTCATTCTTGGTGTGTTGAATTAGGTAACAATAACCTGCTTTGAATTAGAATTCCAGGTTCAGATTTTGAAACTGACTTTTATTTATTTTTCACATATATACAAAACACAATTGTCAGGATTTGACATTATTGATACACAATCAACATATAACTCTGCATTAACATTTTAATTAGCATTTTAACAGTCAAAACAATGACTTCAAAGTTTCATTTCTTATACCGTTCAGTAGTGTTCACTCTTTGTAATACCTTTGTACAAAAGTCTTTTTCTACAGCTTCAGTTAGGGTCAGCTTCAGAAAATTATTTTCTCTCTACCCCTTTCCTTTCTACCTTTTCATTTTAGTCGCTGTCCTGGAATCAGACTCATTTATAGTCATTCTGATTTCTGTGTGATAGATGTTTTTCTTTGTTTGGCATTCTTCATATCAAACTTTCTCTCATGTATCTTTGAAATTTATATATTGTTTATCTTTTGAAAGGGCTTGTGTTTTTTAGGGGGATGAAGTCAGTATTCAGTTCTGATTTAATAGTTTAGTTGCTCAGCTGCTTTTTCAAAATATGTGTCAGAATTAGGTCTCATTTAATTTAGAGCTCTTGTATATACACAAAGTAAACAACATAGAAAAAGGCCACCAGTCTTTTGTGTATATGCATGTAATTCCTTATATATATGTAAACCCACAAGGACATTTTCAAGGTTTAGTAGGGAGCATGCAAGAATCAGTGATACCAAAATACATAAAAATAATATACATTTCTTCCAATTCTGTAAACCTTGTTATTAGCTAAGATTTCAAAGGCTTGATCTATCTTGATCTAGATGTCTCTTCAGACAAAATCAATACATAACATTATTCACCAACCTCTTTCTTTTGTATACACTGGTAACTCTAAGATGTAACTTTTCCACTTGCACATTTAAAATAAAGTTTCTGTTTGAAGTTGTCATGCCCAAGTGTTTGCATGTTCAGACACAAATCTCAGTTTGAAAACTTTTATTTTAACTATGATTCATAATCCAATATATTAATTCAAGATGTAAGTTAACTCATTTCCACCAACATATATTTAATTAGGATAAACCTTGTAGTATTCAAATTCTGAATGATTAGAAACGTTCAAATTCTGTGTAATTGTCTTTACAAACTGAAAATTAATCGTGACAGCAAGTCTTGGCATAACCTCATTTTGTTAGGTATAAGTGAATATAATTAGCAGATGACAAAACAATATCTTACAATGCATAGCACTTGAGGCCTGTTTCCAGTTAGACCGCATGCCTAATTTAAATAATTCTATAAAGTTGAGATTAGATGATGTAAGTGCTCTATAAACCAACCTATGTCAATATGAACAATACTTGTGTACGTATTGTTCAGTCTTCATATCACGTTTTCAGCTGGTGTGAATGAGCTTCAAAAGAAAAATACTGGTGACAAACTCTCTATGACTGTGTGCATTGTTCCCTCCCCACACCTCTGCTCATCCTCTACCACCAGGGAAGTTGCTTGTGCCTGGAATGCCATGCCCTCCCTGTTGGAGAAGGTCTATGAACAGGGTATGAATCCAACACTTTACACAGTTATACAACTAGGTTGTAATAAAGTTCAATACAAATCAATTAAGATACCCTGTACAATAACAAAATGTTTGATTTCCTTCAATTCTTTCAATTCTCCTCAGTCTGCCAAGCCATTTATCCCTTACAGATGGTGGTTGGTGAAGGAATGATAGATTAGTTCGGTCATTGCAATTGAGGAAAAAAGGGGGAGAGGCTTATGGTCTCCGGTCCTTTAAGAACAAAATTGTCCTTGATGATGAGGCCCAAGAACCGGTCAATGGGACTGCCTTGTGCTTTTGTGCCACCTGTAGCACCATTGCCGCTGTGACAGCTCAGCTACTGCATGGTCCTCCAGATGTAAATATTGCTGCCTTCCACATCTAGTTATTCTGGTTAAGCAGTTATTCTGGACAAGTGCATGGGTTGTTGGGTATTTTGTTGTCCTCATCTTCCTAAACTACCTTCTTTCTCTGCTGCAGCATGCCCTCAGGGAAGGGTACTCTCAGGAATACATACCCTGGCACCCCCCTTTGCCTTTCTTTTACCACAGTGGAGAGGAACTGAGCATGGGACTGGAAAATAAGGAGGTTCTATCGCAATCAGAGTAATCTCTAAAAAAAGTGCAAGTCTTTTAACCCTTGAGAGCTTCTGGATCTTTTCTTCACTGTGAGTTGCCATTAGCCTTCCCTCTTGCAGTGCCTGATTCTCCAGGGCACATTTTAATTCAGAAAGCTGTTGGAATTTACTATACATATACAAATGCATGGGTATCTTAGCTGCATTGAGATGGGAGTGTTTAGAAGCCTGGTAAATCAGGCAATCTTCAAACTTTAAAAATAAACTTTGCCAGGCTGACATTCATGAACAGCACCCTCAGGCTCTTACTTAGTATTACTATTAATTGTTATCACTTAGTTATTATTGCTAGCATCAAGTCCATGTGACCTGATAAGATGCATCTGTGGGTCCTGAGGGAACTGGCAGATGAAGTAGCTAAGCCATTATCTATCATATTTCAGAAGTCATGGCAGTCCGGTGACGTACCTACTGAGTGGAAAAGGATAAATGTAACCCCATTTTAAAAAAAAGGGAAAAAAGGAAGAGACAGGGAACTACAAGCCAGTCAGCCTCACCTCTGTGCCTGGCAAGATCATGGAGAAAATCCTCCTGGAAACTAAGTTAAGGCACATGGAGAATAGGGAGGTGGTTCGTGACAGCTAACAGGGATTCACTGAGGGCATACCATGCCTGACAAATTTGGTAGCCTTCACCGACAGGGCTACAGCATTTGGTGAAAGAGGGAAGAGCAGCTGATGTCATCTGCCTGGACTTGTGCAAAGCTTTTGTTGCTGTCCTGCATGACATCCTTGTCTTGAAACTGGAGAGACATGGATTTGAGGGGTGGTCCACTTGGTGGATAAGCAATTGGCTGGATGGTCACACTCAAAGAGTTGCAGTCAATGGCTCAATGTCCAGGTGGAGACCGGTGCTGAGTGGCATTCCTCAGGGGTCCATACTGGGAGTGGTGCTGTTCAACATGCTTGTCAGTGTCATGGACAGTGTGATTGAGTACACCCTCAGTGACTTTGCCAAGGACATCAAGCTGTGTGGTGCAGTCAGGATGCTGGAGGGAAGGACTAGCATCCCGAGGAACCTTGACAGGCTTGAGAGGTGGGCCTATGTGAACCTCATGAAGTTCAACAAGGCCAGGTGCGAGGTCCTGCACATGGTTTGGGGGAATGACAAGCACAAATACAGGCTGGGTGGAGAATGGATCAAGATTGGCCCTGAGGAGAAGGACTTGCAGATGTTGGTGGATAAGAAGCTCAAAATAGCCTGGCAATGTGCACTTGTAATCCAGAAGACCAACCGTATCTGGGGCTGCATCAAAAGAAGCATGGCCAGCAGGTCAAGGAAGGTGATTCGCTCCCTCCACTTTCATGATACCCCACCTGGAGTATTGCATTCGTCTCTGGAACCCTCAACATAAGAAGGAGATGGACCTGCTGGAACAAGTCCAGAGGAGGGCCACAAAGATGATCAAAGGACTGTAGGACCTCTCCTATGAAGACAGCCTGAGAGACTTGGGGTTCTTCAGCCTGGAGAAGAGAAAGCTCTAGGGAGACCTTTTATCAGCCTTTCAGTACCTAATGGGCGTCTACAAGAGAGCTAGAAAGGGACTTTTTACAAAAGCCTGTAGTGATAGGACAAGGGGTAATGGTTTTAAGCAGAAAAAGGATAGATTTAGATTAGATATGAGGAAGAAATTCTTTACTGTGAGAGCAGTGAGTTACTAGAATAGGTTGCCCAGAGAAGTTGTGGATGCCCCATCCCTGGAAGTGTTCAAGGCTATGCTGGATGGAATTCTGAGCAACATGATCTAATGGAAGTTGTCCCTGCCCATGTCAGGGGGTTTGAACCTTGCTGATCTTCAATGTCACTTCTATCGCAAAACATTCTAAGGTTATATGATTCTACTTATAACTACATATACAAAGCTGTTAGTCCTTGATAGTTATACACTGCATTATTTCTGAATGCACAGCACCAGAGAGCTGATGCTGTATAGTGTAGCATCTATAGCTGTGGTCCATGATGGTCTTCCTTATTAAGGTAAATGTGATCCGGCTGGACTGGTCTTCAATAAGGAAAGTCAGAACAGAAGTAGGTTTATCTTCTTTTTTCTCCAGTTTTATTAATTCATGCCTGGTGTTATGTTGCTTGCCCTTCTCCTTAAAGGAGAATCTTATGTGCTTTCATTGCTACTTATTTTTGTTTTGATTTTGCCAGTTATTCTTTTGTGTGTTTGACAGGATGTCATGTGTACTTGCAGTCCCTTGTACTCCTCCTGTTCTTTGCATCTTACCTTGTATATTCCATTAGATCACTGTTAGCATGTTTTCCAATGCCCCCTGCATGCAGCTACAGAAATCTTTCTTTTCCCTGTTGCTGATACTCACATACTTGCGAAGAATGTTTACATGTTGTGTTTGTCTATGCCATCAGGGCGCTACTTATTGTTGTTTACATGATTCTACTATGCAAATACTTCAATTCAAGGCCAGCTAATACTATTTGTAACCTAATTAGTTTACTCATAATCTGTAGGTGTCGTAAGCTTCTGCTTTGACCATAGTGTAGTAGGGTAGATTCATTCTTTTGGTGATAACTGCTAGGAGATCTCACTAGGGTGGTTCACCAGTTCACCATCACCAGTACTGATAAGTACTCCTCATGCCCTGTGCACTGCTGTAGTACAGAAGACTCTTGCAATACAAGCAGAAGACTGAACAAGAAGAAAGTAGAGCAAGGGAAGGGGACCAGCCTGTGTGAGCAGAAAGAACAATCCTGAGGTAATACCTGTCCGTTCATAGAATTCTTTTTTAGCCAACACTTTAATGCAGGTTAAAAATCTCCTGTTTCAAGGGACTCCGGAATAAGGAAAAAGCCTTTCAGCACAGAGGGAAGTTTCATTTGTGTTTGTTATGAATCTACTGTGTGCAAGCCTGGATCTTGTTATCTCAGGCACTTTGCCATCCCCTTCTCCCCAGAGTACCACCTTCCAGGAGTACCTGTTGATGCAGAAATTAGCCTGCTTCCCCACTGCAACCAGGCACACAGCAGACTGTGTTCAGGAGGATGTGTTGATGCAAAACATGGCAGAAATCACCCTGCATCTTCCACCTGCCTAATGGCCCCTGTCTGATACTTCACTTCTACAGTCTGCCTCTTGCCCACCTTCCCCACTAGAATGACCCTTACAGTTCATGGAACCCCAGCAGACTGTGGTTCTTTAAGTCACCACAGCAGGGTTGTGCCACTGGTGCACCTTACTAATGGCAGGTTGAGAGAGGATTGTTAAATACTAATATAGTATCATGATCTGTGGCCAGAGATGAAGATGTTAATTAAGACAGGTGGGCTAGTAATCTGGAATGGTTTCTCAACAGAGGTATAAGGAAAGAGACTCTGGACAAATTAACAGCCAATTTACACAGTGGCTTCCTCTTAGCCATCATTTTAGCAACCTCTTTCCCTGCTAAGTCTGGGGATTCAGACTGGACTGCTAGCTAAGTCCTCACATCTAATAAATTTACCAGTTTGCATATAGCAACAAAATAGAAAGACAGACCCTGATGTCTTACAGCTTTCCATGATCTTCAGGACCATCACTACGTTCAGCTCTAAGCCTGAACTGTCACTTCTTCACCATCCTTTACAACCACCAGTGGCCAGCTTGTTACCACCTCCTGAAAGGACCAGAAAAGTGTCACAAAACCTTCTAGTTTTCTGTTAATTAGCTATGTGCTAATGGCTTACCTTGAGGTGCAGCGCCCAGCAGGGTGCAGGGTCTCCCACCGTATGTCACCAGGAACTGAGAGCAGGATTTCCATTTAATTTTGCCTGAAACAGAAAGGTTCAGACTTACATTAACACTATTCAAGAAGCAAAAGAGCATGAGGTGAATGGAGATAAAGAGGTCAGATATCAAATTATTTCTTATTTAAATTTCATTGACAGGGCTATAAGGTGAGATTTTAAAGTAGAAAGCACCTTAGGCAAAAAAAATTAAAATATTTGCATAAGTGAGTTATTTAAATTTTGTCTTCTGCACACAGATTTCCCACTTCCTAGGCTCTCTCTCAAACCTCAGAACATGGTGGATTTTAAAGAATTGAGAAATGCTCTTGTTTCATAGGTCCAATGCAAGGTGTTCAGGTTTTCCTAATTAAAGCCCATTAATCAACAGTATGAGTTAGACATGTGTTACATACAAGTGCCTTCAAACTGTACACTTTATGCTTACATATGCAAAATCTATGCCTTTTGCCAGTATAGTTATCCCAAACAAATTAACTGATGATTGCATGCAGTGCTATTCTGTGGTGACTGAATGAAGATGCCCCTAAGAACTGACTTGCACTATGATCACAACATATGAAATATGACACATTACACCATTCCCAAGAGTACTTGCTCACTCTCTACAGCTTCTATCTCTGCAAAAGGGCAATCTTTTGAGACAATAGATTGAGTTCAGACTGCAAATTAATAGCAGCAAAGCAATATCCTGACCAGTTAAAACATAGACCTGATTCTTTGAAAAGGGCAATTTCACACAGTTGAAAACAGTTATGGGCAAAAATCAAGTGGGAGGAAATATTGAAATATAGAAGCATAAATTATGATTGGGAATTATTTAAGAATACTTTATAAAATGTCCAAAACTCCTACAATTCTATGTTCATTAAAGACTTCTTCAGTAAAATAATCACCTCAGTCAAAAGATGTGAAAAGGGCAATAAAAAAAATAAATTCAAAACTGCAACATACAAAGCACAGATAATGGAGAAGCAGACAGAGTCTGGAAGCGGACAACGACTCAGGAACACTGTAGTAGCACCACAGCCTGTGTGATTTAAAGTTAAGAATATTAAGAAGGAATGTTATAAATCTACTCAGAACAAATGAAATCAAGATCTGCAATAATAAAATCTGATACTAGTAATGATACTAACATGAATAAGCAAAATGCAGAAAAACTTAAATACTACATAAATTTTCTATTTTGTTATTTAAAAACACACAGAAATGGAAAAGCTCATGTGTCAGGGTTAAAAAAGTTGTAATACAAGCTGATAAACTTGATACCCAGCAATATCAAGGAAATGGGACATACATCTCTGTTCATTAAATATGTAGGCTCCTGGGTCACATCATGACTTTGGTAGCTCTGAATAAGGCAACTAAGCTCTCTCTTTAGACCAAAAGCCAGGTCAGTCACCTCGGAATGGAAATCAGAAAAGCTTTAAGCCAGAATGATTAGCTGCCTATAATTAGCCAATAGTAACCCTTTGTCCCAGCAACACATCTTAAATCCTCTAGCTCATCAAGGTTCTACCCAACACCGTTGGAAAAATGCCTCAGATTTCACTGAAATATTGCCTGTGGAGTTTGGGGTATTTTTTGACAGTTTTTCAAGACCTGGGAAAGCAGAATTTTATTTTTAAATCATGCTTACAGAAGTGACTACAATGAAAGTTAAGTAGTGATATATGTCTACTTTCCAAACTGTGTGCTTTTATGCAATGATGGCTTTGTGTCAAAGTTACAAATTACTTCTGTAAAGGAGCTTGGGTTAAGGGTCCTGTCCATTTTGGTGGACATCCTAACCGTTAAGATATTATTTTATGTCAGTTTCTCTCTTCTAAGTGCCCAATTGTCCTGTCATTATTTTAGGGAAGGGGGGACCTTATTGCTCTACAGCTCCTGAAAGGCAGGTTGTAGGCAGGTGGGTGTCAGTCTCTTCTCCCAAGTAACAAGCAACAGGACAAGAGGAAATACCTTCAAGTTATGCCAGGGGAGGTTTAGATTGGATATCAGAAAAAATTTTTTCACTGGAAGGGTTACCAAGCATCGGAACAGGCTGCCCAGGGAGGTGGTGGCATCACCATCCCTCCTAGAGTTGTTTAAAAAATGCATAGATACAGTGCTTAGGGACATGGTTTAGTGGTGGACTTGGAGTCCTGGGTTACTGGTTGGACCTGATGATCTTAAAGCTCTTTTCCAGCCTAAATGACCCTATGATTCTATGCTTCTAAGATATGATACATATTTAATCCCTTTTCCACTGTCAAGGAAATCATATGAGATGGAAGGGCAGGGGGGTCATAAGGTGTACTACAGTAGTACTAGTGGGCAAGTTAGTCACAAGAAAAGTGTTCAGTCATTCATAATGTCTATGGTGAATGTTCCCTGAGCAGAATTCCTTCAAATAATTCCTGGGATTTGTCTTGGAGAAAGCAGGTGGAGAGCCCTTAAACAAAGCTGGGATATAATATAGTCTTTCAGTGTGGACTATTAAAAATTCAGCCCTGGACTTCTATGTTATACCAATATAGATATGTATATTCTATCTATAGTTTCAAAGTTGTGCTTGCAAACAGTTAAATTAATAGATAAGGCTTGAATGATATGACGGGCTTTCTTACCACCTCTCTTTTTGTTGTCAAGAGAGTAGTTGCTGATGAATACTCCTAATGTCAAACCTGGTAGCCATTCTTAGCACATGCTGGGGGCATCAAATCCCTGTGGTACAAAAAGAATGCAGAGTGCGTGAATATCCGGGAGGATCAGACATATGATAGCAACTGAGTGGCTCATCACTGTCAAGCCTGGTATTTTTCTGAGTATGCCCAGCAGGAAAATTTTAAGTGTCTCAGGAAGTTAGCATAAAACCCCTGAGGTGTCCATGAACTTCAGGAGCCTCAAGTGTTTGGGCATGGAAAGGATACCAGACAGACTATAATGCCAGATTTAGATCCCAGCTTGTGCACTAAATGCCTAGGAAGATTTGGGATTGGTAATGAATTGAAAGATGGTAGCAGAACAAAAATCAGACATAACAGTCTGTAAGCCTTATTACACAAATTTCATGTTACATATCAAAGTGTAATGTTTTGATGAAGGCAATCATAGTGGTGAAATACTCTTATACTTCTGTAAACTATTTGGCTTATCAGTATAGCCTCTATTGGAGGGAGTACTACAAAGTACTTTAACTGACAGATCACATCTAATTTCACCTTTCAGTGGAATTTCACTTGGAAATGCATTGTTTGTATCTGATGTATTCCTTTGTGATCTAGAAGAAAATAGAGGATTGTGGCTTTGAAAAATGGGGGAACTGTAACTGAGAGAGATCAGTTTCTGAGGTAACTTAACAAATTTAATTGGATAGGCACGTGTCAACAAGAGTTCTAACACTTGAGAAGATGTAAATACAATGCTATACTTGCAGGCATAAATAGTTACCTGCTCTGATGTCATGAAAAACAAATATGAGTTCCATGCAAGTTGAACCAACAGAGGAAGATCAAGTCAGAGCAGTAGAATTGTACTACCTATATATAATGATGAGTAAGACTGTTAAAGTGTTAGCAGACTCCACCCCACAGACGAGAGGCTGAATACTACAATACCAATTCAAAGTCTGGGAAATGTATATGAAAATGAGAGAATAAAGGAACCTAACTGCTTTTTTTTTGCACCCAACAATTTCACTATCATAGCTAGTTTGGTCATGGCCCCAGACATATACTGGCAAAAAGTTTCTGAAGAAAAGGCTTAGTGACATTGACAGGTTGAAAATGGAAGTAAGATGCCATATAAATATAAAGTGGAGATTTTTGGCAGGAGGACAATTAACCACTGGAACAATTGCCCTAGAACCTACTATAGATTTTTTAAAGACTATTTAACGAACTACAGTTTAGAACAATTACAAGCTTCATACAGAAACAACTAGATAAGGTGCTGCAGCATGAAACAGGCAAGTAAGCTGACTATATGATCCTAATGGTTCATTTTGATTGTAAAAGCTGTGAAAGTGTCTCTTGAAGTTCCTTATTTTCTCCTGTATTTTTTCATAAATCCTTTCACTTCTATTAACGACAATGTTAAATTGATTCAAAGCTACTGAAGCCGATAGTTTCTTCCACTTGGTCATGTCCAAATTGGGTTGACCTCATGAATAGAAATGTTATTCCATGTGTTTCGGTATCAGGTTTTATTCAGTTTGTACTGAAGCATGAAAGCTTCTGCTAGGTAACTAAATATCTCCTCTCTGAGGAAATAAGTGATTTTAAAGAAATGTAGATGTTTGGAGCACATTCATTCTTTTAAGCTGTGCTTATCTTTATGCATAGTGATATCAAAGACAAGCTGTTTTCTGGGGTTCATATAGGAGGTCTCTATGTATAATATAACAAATGCTTCTTTAGCCTTCTGACTGATTTCATGGCTTTACACACACAGAGGCCAAGGTTATGTTTCTTTCTGAAATAAAAACCAGTGACAAGTATGTGTGACAGCATGACAACTTTCTGCAGGAGAAAAGCAGAAAATACCTTGTTTTGTTGAGTATAAATCCAAATATAGACCTGCTCATGTATCACCTCTCCAACTGATGGCTTCGGGCCACTTAATGATTGTTTCACTCTTCATCTTCTTCAGTGAGCCACCATAGAATGGGTGTAGTCCTGGAAGCCTAGTTAGTAAAGGAAAAAAAGATCATAACATGAGATTTCCAGAAATAAACCAAGTTATTGCTGCAACTTGATTTCTCTCGGTGTTCCATCTATGTGAAACAGATGGCTGAAAGCCTTTTTGTCTTGCAGTAACAGCAAGACAAGTACATTGCAGCAGCTTCAGTACTGCAAACTCACTGTAATGTAAAAGAAACATGGTTCAGCTTGTTTTCTGGTAGTACAATAAGCTTTTCTACCTCAAGGTGTCTGATGTCTTCCACTAGTCCTGGCTAAATCTTAATGAAGTTTTTTTTTGTCATTATCGTTTTACATTAATGAAAGCTAAGTCTCAAGGCAGTACCCAGGTATATGTACACCTAAGTTTTACTGCAGGCTAAATCCAAGGATATAGACAGTGCAGGCCTTGAAAATGAACTTTAGGACTTCCTCATTAGACCAGTGGTCAGAAATGATAATCATTTATGCCTCTGTCTTGTCCACAGGTTCTGAGTTCAAAGGAGACTGTTGGCCTCCAGGGGATAATCAGGCACTGCACTGGAGGCTTAGTAGGTGAAGAGTTACCTTTTCTCCTCAGTCTAATAATATTGCCAATGTAAACTAAATTAAGCCTTCAAGAATAAAGTGAAAATGCCCTATTTATGTACAAAAGTTGTGTTCTGGTACCTTTTTAAAAAACCTGATGTTAAAAAATCGGGTTTGAAGTCAACTCATGCATCCATTCAGAACTTAGTATACACTGATCTATTTTTGTAGATATATACTTCATAAAGGTGAGGGAAAGATAATATTTGAAATTACATTACCAGAACCTTTTCTGAAGAGCTGACACCTAAGCAACTGCATTTTTCCTACCCTGGAATAAGGCTTACATTGTTCATGAGTTCTTTATGGTCTGGTATTATGAAAGTTTTTTAGATTGAAAGAAATATGGAAGAAAAATCACAGGCATATTGGAGGAAAATAGATTTTATTCTCTTACACACTGCTCCATACCATGAAGTATTAATGTACTTGGGGTTTTTTTTAATATGAATTCTGTGTATGTTGCTTTGTTTCCTCTATTCTTCTCAAGTTAGTCCACTGATCATTTTGAATGTCTGTTTTCCTATTTTACTACTGTTCTCAATTATCTCTGCAGGCATCTTCAAAGCATGTCACATTTCTGTCTTCTGCTGTGAGAATGCAGTAAAAATGAACAAAAGAGTAAATTGTGTTTCTTATGTATTACTGAGTTTTGTACTATTTTTTGAACAAAAATAAATTGAAAAATGAAGTGACGTTTGTATATTATAGAAATTACAAGGTATTAATTTTCAAGGTCTGATTGTTAATAGCCTACTAAACACTTGCTAAGGTATCTAGTAGTCTTACTGGGAGCTTAGTAGTCATAATATCTTACTCTCTGTTGTTAGCAAAAATGGTTTTACAGTTAAAAAATAATATTTATTCCAGTTATTTGCACACTTAAGGGCAAAAGCCAGCTTGAAATTATATTTTGGTATTTTATCTGACTATATGAATTGCACAGACTACAACTTGAAGGTTAATGAACCATACAGGGCAGTTAGAAACCAATGGTCCATGAAAAGATTAATATATTGTACATGCAACCATACTGTTCCTCCTAGTATATTTATTATTTGTTCTCTCAAGTGAGGTATTTCTGCATTAAACAGAATCTACATCAGGTGTGCATATCTACATATACTTAAAAACAGGCACTTTCAACTAAAGTAATTAAACAGAGGCAATGTAGCTAGATGTTAAAAACACGCAGATGTGAATTCAGAAGCAACCAAAAAGTAACATATTGATATACGACACAGAATTACTATTTTATTTGTATTCTTGCTTTCTGTCTTAAGAATCAAATATACAATAAGCTATATTAAGCCATATGTCCCAAAATAAGGATCTCTCACTGAATGCCAAGAAGGGATGGGATAAAACTGCAGTACAAATAGCTGATGACAGCTGTAAGCGGTTTACCTGTAGGCTTATCAAATCCATGAATACATGTTTCTCAGTGCCTGCTTCAAAATCTATTTGGCCTTCAGGACTGAGAAAATAGCATCAATGGGAATATTAGGACTTTGAAAAGAAGGAGTTCTAGCATACTAAAGCAGACATAATAAATCCTATTTCAGTGAAAGAAAGCCATGCTTTTAGTTATAATGAAATCCTACTAAAATTTTGGGAGAAGACCTGTTTTAATACAAAACCATCCTGTCCCTGAGATGTTTAGAATGATCACAGAGTTTTCAGTTATGCTGATTAAGCAAATACAATTTAAAATATTAAACAAATTCTGTGATGTTTCTATCAGTGTATGTGAGTTTACTGAGACAAGTAATATAAATTGGAGTTAATGCTCAGAAAAAATAAGTGGTCTGAGAGTAGAAGAGATTTAAAACATATTGAAAAAAATATCTTGTTATAACTGAAATAACAAAAACAGAAAACAAGTGTGGTAAATTTGTAAGCCAAGATATTCAGATCCTTAAACAAGGATCAAGATTTAGGAAACTTCTTACAGAGCTATCAAAGCAGACAGCTGATGACAATATAATGACACAAAAATCACTATGTATATAAAGGGAGAAAAAAGAAATATAATGAAGTACTTCACAACAGATCTTTAACACAAAACAATTCTACATATTGCATAAAAAAGTATTGTACTTTTTCGCAACAAGCAATTGCCTCTAAGGCTGTTGAGCTAACACAGAGGTGGAAAAACTGAAAATTACTTCAAGAATCCAGAAAAAGAGTTCATTTTTAAAAAAAGTTACTATGAAACACTGCTCAAGTAGGGGGAGAAATATTGAAAATAACACTGAAATAGGAGATCCTGAGATACCTATAAAAAGACTAGGAGATTTATAGTGCTTTGCAACTTCACATATACATTTACATTTCAAAACGTTCTAATTTGCACCTGCAGACTGACAAGCACACAGGTTGATCTTGGTATTCAGATTTGTGTGATGATTTGCATGCTTAGCCTACAGCATGAGTCACTGCAGCTTGGGCTAAAGAACAAAACTCTTAAATTGACAGCAGACCTAATATCCAGTGGAGGAGATGGGAAATTAAAACACACTCGTAAATGTTATATCTGTGCATATGCAGAAGCATAGATATTTGTAGGTATTGAATGGGTAATAACATAAATCAGTGCCTGTTTTGGTGTCCCATTATTTTCAATTATTATTGTTTAAATAATCTCTATGCAAACACAAGACTTTCAACTGCAATTTAGGCAGGAAGATTTTAAGTTGGTTTGGGGTTTTTTTTTGGTTTTTTTGTTTTTTTTTGTTTGTTTGTTTGTTTGTTTTTTAAATAGCTTTATTTTTTATTTTAGCTTCCTAAGGGAAACATGAAATAATGTGGCCAGCTATAAACAACTGTTTTGACACCAAGAAGGTGACTTTACTTCACTGTTATAGGAAATGTTTATGGGTGAACTATTTCAGGGTTTAATATTGCAAGGAGTTTACATGTTATATAAATTTCTACAATGCCTTTATTGTACGGCTGTATAACTGAGCCATGGAATGGGTGAGAAATGACCAATCTTAAAAGGACTATACAGCTTATGGAAATGTTTGTTTTATCGTGTTAGGTAAGAAAATAAAGAGGACTCTTTGCCAAAACCCAAAATGGATTTAATTTGCTTTTCTCTGCTAAAGTTGAAATAAATATGACTCTTGGTTTTACATTAAAATCCTCACTCTTATACTTGCTTGAGGGTAATATTTACTTCTGAGTAAACTAAACTAAACTAAACTCTGTGTTATACTGGCGATGCTTAATTTCTTTAGGATTTCATATTAATACACTAATTTTTAAATAAAATAAAACAGATTATTAAAAATAAATGAAAGAGGAGTGTTTTGTAAAAACAAGTCTAGATAGCCATACAAGTAAATTGATAGATCTAACCTTAATTCTTTGTGTAAGTTGTTAAAAATCTTAACAGTGAGTCAGTTGATATTTTTCTGTTCAGCACAAAGTATCTTGAGCATCAATGAAAAGTAATGTGTCCAAAGTACTGTTAAGTAGCTGATTTTTAGGAAAGAGAATGTTGCACATTATGACCCACTTTTATACAGAAGTATTGTAGAAATCAATTCCTGTCTTACCTTACAAATTAGATCATTCTTAGAGTAAAGGAAGACAGAACATGTTATTTTGGTAACATTTCCAGTTCAGAGATTTTTTAAATTCAAATTCTGGATATCACCACTATGTCCATTAGCATTATCCTTAATTTAGTTCCTGTTGAACAGTTGGGACAAAGCTTTAACCATGATACCAAATGAGAGTCCCAGATTTATAGCAGCTGTCTGACCTGTTACTACACTTTTCCTCTAGTATTCATTCATTTGCAAGTAGTAATTACCAATTAATAGTAGAGGCTCAAAATACATATTTATTTTTTTTTATCACAGACTTAGTGCAAATTATGTTCACCTTCCCGAAACAGATTGGATATAAGAAGAGAAGAAAGTGTGCTGCAAATGTAGAACTACTTTGCATGGCAGACTCAAAGAAGGTAAAGAGGAGAACTAAGCACACTGGCCTCTTTGGTTGTGATGTTGGTTTTAACTCATGTGCAATGAAAGATACACAGAGACAGTAATAAAAAATTTCTGAAGTGAACTCTGTTATAGTCACGTTAAACCAGCCTTTTGCAACCTTCCTGGTGACAGCTGTTTTTCAAATTAAAACTTAAGACAACTATAGCTGAAAGAGCACTCCTAGTTGAATAGATGAGCCCAGTGAGATCAAAAGACTGCACAGTTCAGCCTGATCTGAACCTTGTGATGGAGCAAGAGGCTGAAATAATTTGAAAAGAAACAGGAAAGAACAGTCTGTTCAATGAAAACAACCTGTTACATTTTTGTTATCATTAATATTCTTGGTGTCATGACATGTTCAGTTTAGCTGCACACCTGGAAACAGAAGGAAAGCAAGGCTGATATGTATTTCTTTTTTGAAAAGTTTAAGTATAACCACTATTGCTTTACATAGTTGCATGGCAGTTTTCCATGTCCAGAAAAAGGACAGCGCTTCTACAGACACTCCGTTCTCAGCCATTCTATGTTTTTTACTTTCACTTTAGAAAAATGAATGTAACAAATTCTATTCCCTCTGTCTTTCACTTGCGTCCTATTCTCTCAGCTATTTTACACTTCAAAATAAACCCAAGTGAATTCAGTGTAACAATTCCCAAGCATAAATGCATGGAACCTCATGACAGTTTTCTGAGTGAGAAAAAGTACTATTGTCTGCATTTTATGTTTGATGAGTGAAGTACAGAGATATGAAACTATCTTGCAGTAGTTCTGAATATCAATAGCAGTCTGAACTCAAATCTGATTTGCAGTACAAAGACTGGTGTTTTTTTAGCAGAAGAAACTTTTGAAGAAATACCTTATGTAAAATATTTTTACGACTTAAAGATTAGCTGCTACTTTTAGGAGTAGAGTCAAAGAGAGAAATGGTCTGTGGAGAGTTTCAAAGAGGAAACAAAGAGTTGGTAAATTAAAACTTGTGGTTTTGAATCCATTGTAATTCTGATTTTAGTTCTGAGTGTGGTTTGTGGCTAGAGCATGAGTGCAGTTTTCACAGAAATGTTGAACTATGAAATCGGTACTGAAATGACCGTCAGTTTTTCCCATGCCTATTTGCTGTTATGCTGTAAAGACAAGCATTTCAGATATAAAAAATCAGGGAGAACAGGAAGAGGAAAAATGTAGTTCCTTTGAATTTATGTCTGCAGCACAGATTTCCTTTAATTTAGTCAACACAAACACAGTCAGTCCACTGAGAAAATTAAGATGCCAAAAGTTGCTTACTTGTGGAGGGATTAGGTGAGTCAAATCTGATTTGGTATTGTTTGATTTCATTCTGCTTTCCTGGGTATGAAAACAAAGATTTGTTTGTTTTTCAGGAGTACACACATTGGGTATTTCATATTATTAAAGCATTTCCATACCACTTGCATCTGACCAGTGAAAAATGACAGGGATGTAATACTACCAAGGCAGGCCACAAACACCACCATTTCTGCTACTTTGACTGGGCTTTAGTTATCATTAATTTGTGTTTAAAAAAGCCCTATCATGCTGTGACTGCATTATAAATATGCTATTTGATGATAATTTGACTATATGAACATCCTGCCGGTTACACATTAACCTTGATCCCATGCAATATGAGTGCTGCACTAAGCATGGTAGAAAAGCTATTCCTATTTCTCTACACTCAGCACCTCTCTCCTTTCTGATGGAAAAGGGAAAAATAACAGATAATACCAGCCTCACACCTATGTTTATGCTAGGAAACAGAGCTTATAAGATGAAAAGATCAACTTCAGACTTTCTTTTTGTAGATACTATATTTTCTTCATCGGGAGATTCATCCTCAACATAACGCAAAGGACTACAGCAGGCTTTTTGACCTACTGGCTGCACAAGAGGCAGCAAAGACATAGAGAGGATAGAGAACATTATTCTCCTAGAGGAACTTGTCCCTGGAAAATGTATTCTGGTATGGGAGCTCTTTCAAGAGGTGCAGCACATACGTCAGTAAAAAAGAAGAAAAACTACCCTGCTGGCCAGTGCAAAGGGTCAGATCAATGAATTAGTCAATCCTTAGCCTGTCAGTCCAGTAGGGTCACTAGGTTTTAAAGTGATGTTCTCTGCACTCTTTAAGAGTACCAGGCTTCTCTGTGTTTGCCCATCATTTTAGATGCAAAGGTGCAAAGAGATTCTTCTAATCCTTTTCAGTTTTAACATCCATGCTTAGTCACAGCACTGCCTCCAAATGAAATATCCAAATCTACCAGTAACAAAACTGTTGCTGAAAATTTTGAATCCATTTTTATTTTAAAAACTCTGATTTTTATTTTTTGTTTTCTGCTTGAAGTGTCACAATGATACTTTTATTCAATATTTTAAGGATATTATATACTTGAAATTTGCCATCACTAATATATGTGGTTTTCCCATATACTGAATGTATTGCTGCAAAACTGGATATAAGCACTATTCCTGTCTTGGAAAACTTCCACTTTAATTATAGATAAAAACCCACAAGGAGAAAGAAATAGATAAAAATTCCTGCAGGTACATAGCTGAAAGTGTTGCATAGTTTATGGCTCAGAATCACTCTCTCAAAGAGGCTAGCTGCAACTGAAGGATTTGAGACTCAGTAATTAGGATGCCCATTTCAGAACTTTATTCTATCTGGTGTACACTTTAATGGCACAAAACACTTTTTTGTTCTTCACATTGGAAAAAAACCTTCTTCAGATCTTTGTCAAGTAGGCAGCAGTCAGAAACAAGAAGAGTAAAGCATTAGCCTTACTGCAATGAAGTAGGTAAACTTTCTGTCACAACATACTTCGTTGTTGACTTTTGAATTTAGTATTCTGAAAGAAAGGATTTAACAATCATGTCTCAGGGGGCAACTTAAAATATTACATGGATGGTTTTGCATGGAATTAGTAAACAAAAGAAGTAGAATGAATGAACTTGCTTTATTTGGCAAAAAATAATTTTTGAATCCTCTCAGTCTATTTAGTAATAATCTTGAAATATTTTTTCTTCAGTAGTTGATTTTTAAGTCAAATATTTTCTGATTTTCAGTCTTCATAACTAAAAAAACTTGAGGAAATGGACTAGGTTGTTAAACCAAACATTGGATTTTTTTATTATTTTGTTATTTTCTAGAAATAAAACTGAAGCTGCCTTATTGAGAAGTATACTGCAGAATAGAAAAATAGTGAAAAAATATAAATACAAGAAAAGCTTTGGCTCATTTCCCCAGCACTTTCCCAATAATATGATCCCATAGGTAATTGTTTCAAAAAGAAAAAAAAATCCACTTAATTTATGAGATAAAATAGGAGATGTCATTATAATCAAAGTCAAGAGAATGCACTGATCTGGATTTTCTTGAAATACAAAATGTATACAATAATATGAGGAGACATATATGTCAACATATTTTACTTACATGGCGTATGTGTGTGTGTGCATGTGTATGCTTGTGTGTGTGTGTATTATATGACTTTTTTTTTGTTTGTTTTAATGGTACTGGACCCTTGAGATAAGTGGTAGTGATGGTTCTTTTTGTTTGTATACAATTATGCCTGAAGAACTATTTTTAATAGAATCCATTCCAATGATCAGCTTATCTGTCAGAATCATCCACCAAACAATGTTAAAACAAACTATAAGTATGCAGACTCTAGTTATATAGACAGCGTTTCTGCACAGATGTAAGAATATGTAAAGAAAATGTATTATTTAGGCAATTGTGAAAGTGTGTAGCTGTATGTTTGAAAGTTTAGAGCTAAGTACTCCATTTGCCTGATAAGCTTTTTCTTAGGTGACAGCATGTATGTATCTAATAGATACTTGCAAGTGAACTAAAGATTATTTTAACCTGCTTAAGTGTAATTCTTCTATTTAGTAGTGTAGATGAACACTATACACTGTAAATAGTGTAAAAAGCTACAATGTTGGCTTTTTCCTTTCAAGTTCCTTTGGACTTGCAACAAATTAAGAAAAAAAGTGCATTAATTGTCTACATGATCATATTCTTGTTTGTTTTTCAATCAGCTGAAATGGCATTCAATTACACAAGAACTTAAATTTCAACATTGATGAAGCTGATTAAAACCTATTCAGTCAGGCTGCAGTGTGGTCAAATTTGGACTGAAAGGTCATATTAAAATAGCTTCCGATTTCTCTATATGACGTTTATAATCTCTTACACTAAATCCATCTGAGAGACATTTTGCTTAGACAGAATGACACGCATATGGAATGAAGGGGTTGTTTGATTTGTTGTTATGGGAAAATGCAAAGAAAAGGCTTTATGAGAAGGAGAAAAGGCCTTGGAGTATGATGGCCTTCTTCAAGATGTGTAGGGCAAATGCCAGGAAAAAAAAGTTTTTATACTTGAAAGGGGTGGTGAGTGGGTGTGGGTGTGGGTGTGGGTGTGGGTGTGAGAAGAAAGAGAGAAAAGAAGGAGGGCTAGAAATGTCAGAGTTAAAGACAGCTGATCAGATCAGTTAGTTGCAACATGCCAGAATTTAAATTTTGTGGTTTGTTCTTTTACTTTTTCTTCAAAATAATCAATTTTCCTTTATAGCTATCTTCACAAATACTCTACCATTTCTTCCATTTCTCCCTTTGCCTTTCTTCTACTTCTGTATTTTTTATGCCTTTAGATTGAAATCTTTATCATCTTGAAAGGAAAGAGAATTGAGCCATGTACCATATTCTTCCTGCCTAAACAAGAAGATCCTGGAAATTTAAGTTCTTGAGGGTTTTCATTTGAACACGTCTCTGATCACTAATATCGGAAGCATATTTTCATTTAGTAACAAATATTACCTTAGCAGTTTACCCATTAAGGATATCAATTCACCCATTAAGGACAGGAAAAGAAATTTTTTCCCCCTTTTGTTCTTTGTAAGTTTTAATGTCTTTCTATGGTTTAATCCGCATTTATTGGTTATCTGTGTAATCGTTCATTGTCATACCCAAATCAGTTATTAGCTTTTCCTAGAGTAATCCTTTCTTCTCCACCCCCCACCCCCCACCCCACCCCCAATTTGAAAGGAGGAAAAAAACATTGTCACAGATTACACAGCTAATTGTATAATAATGGGTATGTTCTACACTGTCGTGTCTGCTGTCCGTAGTAAAATTTTTAACTTTATCCGCCAGTATCATTTTATTCTCCACTCTATACCAATCAAAAGCTTCAGGCAGTATGATGGTGAGGTGTCTCAGTGTTTGTGTTTGCAAGTCAGTGTTGTAATTAAGCATCTGTAATTTCATATTGCATACTTGTAGAATGAGGATCAGAAGTGCCCTCCATAAGCTCTATGGCCTCTACCCCTTCCCTGGAGGAACTGTTGAATGTCAGAGAAGTCTGTTAGCAACAGATGAGTAAATCCACAGGACTCCTTTGCTTTGCCAGTGGCTTAATCTCCTGAGCAAAGTCTTTATCTGGATTTGTGTGGGAGACCAGTATTTAGCATTCAGTAAGCAGACAAGGATGTTCTCCTACAGTGATGACCTCCCTGACCTACCAGAGCATATAAAAAATTACACTGATCCATTAGAAAGATTAAGACAAAGACAATAATAGCTCCTGTGATTTATCTTTCTGTTTTTATGAAAAGTTCACAAGTTTGCCAAAAATGACAGACAGGAACTGATAATCTCTGCTTTTTGTCACTCAGATCAGACAGACTTAATGTTACCAATGAAAATACAAATGCTGTGCTTCTATTTGTAGAGGCCGAACAAAGAACAGATCTTCCCCCCCTGCCCTCCCCTCCAAGGAAACATCAAGTTAAAATTCTTTCCTTTGAGGAGCAGAGTAATAATTCAAGTGACATTTGGCAAGGGGAAATAAGTAGACAATTAATATAGTTAATGTACATTTGTTTCAATATTTGACACAGACAAGGTCAGAGAGCATTGACCATTTCCTCTACAAAACCATTCTGCAATCAGTCAGGTATGTGACATAAAGTTAAATCTGTAGTGACACAAGGGATTTTGTGGGTGATATTAACAACAAATGTAGATGAAGCTTTATTCTTTTTTTTTTTTATGCTGGGAATTTATCCATCCCTTTCTTCTGGCAAATCAGTGGAGTCTGGTTATAGAATTAACTGCTGCAATCATCCCACATTTTTGGGAAGGTCATTGGGAAGGACTGGGTAATTAGAAGTAGCAATGCTGTGCAAATAACTTATCAATAAAGGTGTAAAGGAAAAGTTGTATTTTATCCCCTGTTAGTAAAGAGGTTAAAAAAAACCAAAAACTGAAGAGAAGGTTTTGGGTTGTTTTTTTGATTTTTTTTTTTTTTTAATTTGCTGTAGAGTTATGTATTTGCAAACAATTGAAGCTCATTGGGGCACATCACACTGCATGATAGAAGGTGGAGGAAGAAAAAGTTAATACTTACTTTGCAGTTTCATGTATTCTCATTCTGATTATTGTCAGGAATATATGGGAACATGGAAATATTGTTCTGTGGTTATTTTCTGATTATTAGATAAGAATAATCTTCCATGTGCTGTTGAAGAACAGTGTATGAATCTACTGCTGTTTCTTTAAAATGTACTAAACTATAGTTATTCAACAAAATAATTTATTTTTTTCTGTTAATATTTTTCATACAGTTTTCACCAGGATAATTTACACTAAGAATATTTAAAGCATTGAATAATTGATGTTGGAAAGGACCTCTGGAGATTGTCTGGTCTAACCCCTCTGCTCATGCAAAGCCAGCTAGAGCAGACTGTCCAGTTGTGTTTTGAATATTGTCAAATGGGAAACTCCACCATCTCCCTGGGCAACCTGTTGAAGTGTTTGACCACTCTCACAATAAAAAAAAAAAATATGTTTTGCATGTATTTAAATTGAATTTCATACGTTAATTTGTACCCACTGCCTCTTGTTCTGTCAGCGGTCACTATTGACAAGCATCTGGTGCTCTCATCTTTGTTCCCTTTAACCCTTTAATATTTATACATATTCATAGGATCCACCTCAAGATTTCTCTTCTCCCAGTTGGAAGCATCTTACCTCTTAGCCTCTCTTCATATGAAAGGTGGTCCAGTCCAGTCCCCTGTCATCTTTGTTGCCCTTTGCTGGATGCGCGCAAATAAGCCTGTATCCTTCTTTCACTGGGGAGCCTGGAATAGGACCCAGCACTCCTGATGTGTCTCACCAGGGATGAGGAGGGCAGGAAGGAGCACAGTTCTTGACATGCTGGCAAGGCTCTTCCTAATGGAGCTCAGGATGCTGTTGGACTTCTTTGTGGCAAGGGCGCATTGCTGACTTATGTTCAGCTTGTTCACCAGGTACTCCAAGCTCCTTCTCTGCAAAGCTGCTTTCCAGCTGTTTGGTCCCCAGCAAGCACTGGTGCCTCGGGGTTACTCTTCTGCAGATGCAAGACTTTGCCTTTCCCTTTACTGAACTTCGTGAGGTTACCCTCTGCTCATTTCTCCAGCCTGTCTAGGTCTCTTTGAATGTCAGCACACCTTTTTTCCACTGTTTACCCTCTAACTGATTAAGATCTGTAGTACTGACAGAGTGATTAAGACAGACCTGTGGCTGAATTTTCTTCTTCCAGCTTGGCAAAAGAACGTTATTTAAGAAATAGTAGGAACATCAGAAGAAATACCATATATCTCAGTTAATAGTGAAAGGACCACAAAAGAAAGCAGACTAGAAAATCTGAGAATGTCCTAATATTATTTTTGTAAAAGAAAAAAATTCTGAATGTTACTATTTGTTTTATGTGCATATTCCATTGTACTGGTATGTTCCATTTTCTTTGCCAGAAAAACAAAAACAAAAACAAAAACAAAACAAACACCAAAAACCCCCCAAAAAACCCCAACGTTGGTAGATTACAGAGGACTAGTTTACCATTTTGTATGTTCTTCACAAAAATGGATGTAGTTGCTCATCATAATTTTCAGCAACCATGTTTCAAAAAATTACCCTTTTGACTTCTCTTGTCCAGGTTTGCCCTTTTGTTCAATGTGAATAATGGGATTTGAACAATTGTGTGAAGCATTCTGAGGAGAGCAAGTTGAGGGGAAAAAACCAAACTCTGAGTAACATTCTGTCATCTTTACCCAATTATTCTCTACTGAGTTCATAAAAATACTCTCTTGTGCATCACTGAGCTTGTTTGTTTGAGGAAGAAGCAATAAGAAATGCTAAGAATGCCAGATCCTGAATATTGGTTTTATGAAAAAATGGAGATTAAAATACTAATGAATTCTCTGACAATTCCATTGTACACTTCTTATTTGATCTTACACAGCCAGAAAAATTGACAGAAACTGTAATCCATAGCTACTTTTGTATAAACTACACCTCCTGAATAACACTTCCATTATAGATTTTCACTCACAGCACCATAAATAACGTGAGCATACACTGTACATTACATGGAATTTGTTTTTAACCTCTTATGCCCCTCACTACATCATATAGGAACAAAACCTCACTGTAGAGAATTCATGTAAAACTTCTAGTATTCAAAGGTCAGAGTGATTTTTCACTTCTGTGAGCAAAATAATTCTGGATTATTTTATACCATAGAAATAATTTGCTTTTATATTAGTTTAAAACAAGAAAGAGGGAGTAGCCATGAGAGGAATAGACTTAATATCAGATCTGTTTGATATGAATCAGAGGAGTTGCATTTCAATCAAAAGACTGCACGTAAATCAAAAAATCATGAGGTACATGATTTTTTGGCCTTTTCCTAAGTCTTTGGTCTTGGAGAAAAAGTAATAAGTCTGTATTTATCTGGCCTGTTATTCACAGTACAAGAAACCAAATAGCTAAACAAGACACTTTTAATCAGAGACATATATAGCAGGTGACTTCTGTGTACAGAACAAGGAAGAAGAAAGGTCTAGTTACAGCGCTAACTGTTCTCATGAACCCAGTTTTCAATCCCTCAGTTCACAATACAGGCATCAGAATTTTTGTATCCTAATAATAATTCTGCAGAATCTCATAAGGCTTTTTTTGTTCAGACTCTGCTAAGTTTCAAATTCACAAGCATATTCCATCAGAAAGACTTCTTCCTGCCCTATGACTGAATGTGTTCTTGATCAGAAATGAGCAATCAGTGAAAGCATCGTATAAAAACTTTTCAGGGTGAGTGTACTTCAATTTGGCCAATGGGCCATGCTGGAGCACCACTTTTATATGTTGAAGCCCTTATGACTGCTGTTAGAGAAATCAGAGCTGCAAGGCATCACCGAGTAAAGATGAAACATCCATCCCCACTAGAGGTAAAGGATGTGAGGAAGCAAACCCGAGATAGCTCCTACCACAGAAACATTTAGCAACTGGAACATCTCTGACACTAACCCTTTCTCCACTCTGGTTCCCAGTGTTACCATGAGTAGCAAAAACATGTCAAGGCTTGTGGGAACATGAAATGGAATACTATTCTGTTAGTCACAACACTATGGTCCCTTTTTTTCCCTGTATGTGGGATGGATTATCCAGTGATTTAGACTTTTTCTGCCTTTTAGAGTAGATACATGTCATTCTGCATTATGGACGCCCCAATGCACTGCACTGTTGGTCTAACACAGCCATACATACCATCCTGTCCCTTACTGGGGTTAGGGGCCAAACCTGGACAACTGGAATGTGCAGGCAGCCTGACTACAAACTGACTTCCTTTGTAAATAGAGTAGACACATGAGGTAAGCTACAGGATTCTCAAATTCATACTGAGAACCACATCCAAGAAAAAGAAAACTCCCTTTCTTAGAGCAAAACTTCAGTTTAGGAAAAAAAAAACCAACAAACAACCAACATGTAACAACTCACATTTCCAAAATAGGCACCTGAATTTCATGTACTAAACCTTTAATTTAATAAAAGAACACCATAGGAAAGCAAGCAGCAATCTATGCTGAAGTTAGACTTTACAAAATCAGTAATTTCAAGAATATTGCATGTTTCTGATGTTGAAACTACATTTCTAATACACATAGGCCATGAGGAAAAAATTAGTTCTAAGGAAGTATTAGAACTGGGCCACACAGAGTGTGGGCAACTTATATATACTGGAAAAAGTAAGTATGCTTGATATCTCTTTTAAAACTATACCTCAGAAAATGTTATCATCTATGGAAAAATGAGCAACACTTTAAGGAACAATTACAAACATGAAATAACACATAGTTGCTGTACTATATTTCTAGATTAGGAGTATCATCTTGCTTATTTTCAGAGCTGATACAGTTCAATATTGGTTTTTGTCATACAACATAATCCTGTCTGAAGAATTTGCTTATAGCAACTGGAGGTAGACAGCCTTACTCAGAGGAAAACAGCATGTTCATTTTCTGTTCCTCAATGAGTAGTTTCAGAATTATTGTGTTACTCAATTCCCAAATGTAAAAAACTTTTGTGGAACATTACAGCATCACCAGTCATGATTCAGCAGCCTGACATAACTGGGAATGTTTACCCAGTGCTTACACAATTAAACATGTGACTCTTGCTGATGCTAGTGGAAAATTCTGTGGATGATTAATACTGTGAAAATGCCAAGAATAGTCTCAGGATTGGACTGAGGGGATTGAAAATGGATTGCTAAAACCAGGGAATACTCCAGGAAGATACAATAGTGAAAAATGGGCAAAAATAGCAGTTATTCTTGCTGAACTTTATTGACTATCAGGAAGGAAGGTTTACACACTGACTAAGGAAAAAGAGACAATCTACAATGTGTCATAGAAAAATAAAAGCTGCAAGAAAAAAAAAGCTTTTAGAAAGACAGGAAATAAACTTATATGGTATTCATCTGAAATAAAGTGCAGCCATAACTCAAAAGAAAAAGCATGATTTCTAGGTAAGAAAATAACATTTAAAATGTCTCATATAGCAAAATTACAACTTTTATATATTTTTATATAAATGTTCATTTGAAAGACACATATATTTTAAAAATGTTCACATATCAATAGAAGGATTTTGGTGCTATTTTTATGTCCACAATGCATCTATAAATTGATTCTGGAAAACATGATAGGTTTTTTTTATTTAATTATTTTCATTTGTACTTTAACTTCCATGGGTTTACATGTTCTCCTCAAAACCATTTTGACTTAGTGGAAGTAGAAAAAAAAATCATGTGAAGATAGTAAAAAATTAGTCAGTAGTTGTCATTCTTATTCATATCTGAGTAATGCATTTCTTAAACTATCATATAATTAGATAGCAGTTCTCTAGGGTCATCTGGGAACACATCTTCAGGTGTTAGAAATTCTCATAGCAACTTGCAAGAGCTGAATATTTGTGCTAAAGTATAAAAGATAATTGAAATATATCACTATCAACCACATAGGTTGGTTGTGCATAGTAAATCTAATAACGCTGAAAACATTTTGTACAGAATCTTTATATATTTTTCCACAAGTAATTACTGATACCTTTCTGCAGAAGACCCAAAAAGTTTTACAGCAACCTATGTCAATTGCCAGTGGAAGGAATATCAAGACAGTCCAGAAGGAAGTCCAAAAGCCCTGTGCTGGATCCTTATGCTTCTTTACAGCTTCTGTCCTGATTATTTGGAGAATTTTTAGTGTTTGTTTTTTCAATTAACAAGTTCTGCCCACTTCCTGAGAGGGAGACCTACTGTGCAGAGTTGGCTTATTCCTAAATACACTGTTAGGAGTGAAGTGAAACCTCACTCAAAATGGTGAGAGTTATGGGACAATTGTGAAAAGGGGTTAAACCTCTTTATGAAATATAGATAGATAAAACAGAATAAAACCTTGGCCAAAACCAAACCTTGCAGAAGACAGGAATAGAAGTGTGAGCCCTGTATTCATTCTGCAGGATTTTCCTTAGAGGACAGATGCAGAAACAAAGTGTTTGGTACCCTCCAAGGCAGTTACACATGCCAAAGCAAAAAGGCTCATCCCAGACATAAGGGAAATGGCAGACACAGAGTCAGTCAGAAACGCATGTGCTCTATTATGACCTTCTAAGGAAAAAAATAGGGATCTTTTAAGGTAAAGTGGTGGCTGGAAGCAGCTTTCAGCAAAGAAGGTTTTTTACTTATAGTTCAGGAAAGCTGTGCTTTATGTAATTCCTTTAAAGCAAAGCAACACATTAAAAATCTATTAGAACACATAACATAATCATAGAGATGATGTCCTTGATAATGCAGTTATACTACTTTTACTTTTTTATTCATTCCAAATACTGCACAGCAATAATTTCTTCATATAGCATATATGTAACGTGTAGTTGAGGAAGGGGGTTTGTAAGCTGAAATGCCTAACAGTTACCAACATTAGACAGAAATTAAACTCCTCTGGGCTTTCACTGTAATACTTTGAGGTTGAAAAGAAGTCTTTAATTTAGTATTCTCCAATTGAAATATATCTGAAATTGCTAATGGAACTGCCTTTCCCTCATGAATAACCCTAGGAAACAATGCAAAATCCTGTTTAACAAAGAAACCATGTAATTGTATAGTTCCCTCTTCACACTGTGGTCACACCTATCCCTACCTGGAACCAGCTGGAGTTGCTAAAACACCTCTACTCACTCTGATGTCCTGTACTTTATAACTATCTACTTTTCCACCGAAAGAGGAATCTCCTCTTACATTTGGAGATGGTTCTTTTTTAAAAGGGGTAGGCACTTTTCCATTCAGCTCCCTGACAACAGATGGTGAATTCAGCAAATGTCTTAAAGAGTGTTAGTAACTGGGTTCACAATGCCTGTTCATGACATGAACTGTAATGGTATGCATTTGGTGCCTAGAAGTGTCACAAGAGTGGTTGGAATAATGTATTTCTCAAACAATACTTCTGACAAATACTTTTCACAGGTGTTGTTGATCCTTCTGGAAAGCAAGGCAATAATGACACTAGTATTAATTCTTCATAAAATCTATCTGCTAAATCAATTTATTTATAACTAAAATGATCTTTAGCTAGTGGTTGAGGGAGGTGGATTCTGCCCCTTTACTCTGTTCTCATGAGACCACACCTGGAGTACTGCATCCAGCTCTGGAGTCCTCAGCACGGGAAAGACATGGACCTGTTGGAGCAAATCTGGAGGAAGGCCATGAAAATTATCAGAGGGATGGAACACATCTCCCATGCAGAAAGGCTGAGAGAGTTGGAGTTGTTCAACCTGTAGACAAGAAGGTCCGGAGAAACCTTACTGTGGCCCTTCAATACTTATAGGGGGATTACAAGAAGGGTAGGGACAGACTTTGTAGTAGGGCCTATTGTGATAGGACAAAAGGTAGTGGTTTTAAACTAAATGAGGGTAGATTCAGACTAGATATAAGGAAGAAATTTTTTTATGATGGGGGTGGTAAAACACAAGAACAGGTTGCCCAGAGAGGTGGTAGATGTCCATCCTTTGAAACATTCAAGGCCAGGATGGATGGGGCTTCGAGCAACCTGATCTAGTTGAAGCTGTCCCTGCTCATTGCAGAAGGGTTGGACTAGATGATCCTTGGAGGTCCTTTCCGACCCAATTTATTCTATGATTCTATGAAAATTCATATGCCTATGAACATCAGATGCTCAAGAAACAGCTTCCCAATGCTGGCCTTTCTTATGCACCATGACACTACTGTTGGTGAACTTTATATAAAATAGATTATACTTACAGTGCTACCTAAACAGTAGTAACAAAACATCACTAACTTGGCATTGCGTCTTGCCATTATCTGACATTGTTTGACATTAAGTGCTAAAATAGGAATTACTTTTCTCAGGACTGCCCTGAAAGGGAGTCTCAGATAGGTGGAAGTACCATCTCTTAAGAAAAACCTACAGCATAGATAGGTGGAAGTACCATCTCTTAAGAAAAACCTACAGCACAGCCAAAATAATTATCATTCAAAAATTTAGGTGTACAACAAGTTTGCTTTTATGTTTCCTTTCATTTAGCAAAAAAATGCCAAAACTTACTGAACAAGTTTCCACTGTGGTTTCATTTGGACAGGTCTGTAATCTAGTTTATACAGTTATTTAATATATTTATATAATTTTTTTAAAAAATAATATCTCTTTTTTTTTTCTATATGAAAAGGGACATTCTGTGCCCTTGAAGTACTAATAGGACAAAAAAATGCATTAAAAAAAAAAAAAAAAGTGTAGATCTCTCTGATGAGCATGAAAGGAGACAAGGACAACAGGAAAACCTGCCTGCATGTTGGCCTGACAGTGATAAAACCATGGAATCATAGAACCGTTTATGTTGGAAAAGACCCTTAAGATCATCAAGTCCAACTGTTAACCTAGAACTGCCAAGTCTACAACTAAATCATGTCTCTAAGTGCTGCATCTATGCAACTTTTAAATACCTCCAGGGATGGTGACTCAAACACTTCCCTGGGAAGTCTGTTCCAATGCTTGACAACCCTTTCAATGAAGAAATTTTTCCAGATATCCAATGTAGACCTCCCCTGGTGTAACTTGAGGCCATTTCTTTTTGTCCTATCTTGGGAGAAGAGATCAACACCAACGTGTCTACAACCTCCTTTCAGGTAGTTGTAGAGAGTGGTAAGGTGTTCCTTGAGACTCCTAGTCTCCAGACTAAAGAACGCCAGCTCTCCCAGGTGCTCCTCATAAAACTTGTGCTCCAGACACTTCACCAGCTTTGTTGCCCTATACTGCCACCTCTTTGAGTTTTTTTCCCTACATCTTCATTCCAAGAGACTGTGAACTTACCTGCTGAGTGTGGCAAGTTGATAAAAAACCATTGTTAATGGTCATCAGAAGCAACTATGACTATAGGAATCCAATTAATGGCAGTTGCAATGTTATTTAAAGCTTATTACAATTTAATTTAACATCTTGCATTTATTCCTAAATTAAAGGACTGTTAATGTTGTGTCCTGAGGGATGCAGGGGTGAAAGAGATTCCATACCACCCTCGCATAACAAATATGTGCAAAGGGACCCTGTTTAAATCAACTTTTGTCTCCCTAAAAACAGTATGCCAATTTTTACTATTGGTATGTCTTATATGTTAGTCTTTTATACAGAATTAGTGAAAGTTAAGAAAACATAACAACTGATATTGGGGAAGATTAACAGGGGAGACAATTTAGTATTTAAATCTTTAAAAGTGCAGAAATTCTTTCATTTTTTTACTAAGGAATTTTACAGTACATTAAACTGTCAAAAGATGTCATATTTTGGCATTCTGGTTTTGAGAATGCAGTAGGGCTGACCAGTATACATATATTTCTGGAACACACATACCCTTAGACAAACTACTGAGAACAAGTACAATATGTTTTCTTTGATTGCTGTTGGATTTTGTGAAAGCATAACATAGCACAAGATCAATTATTTTTATATGCCTTCACTGGTAATCTCTAGAGACAGTTGTGTTTGGAAGTAAGTTTTGGGTAGTGAAGTTTCCAATTATTAAAAAGTATGTGCTACAATCAGACATGATTTTTCTCAATTTTTTTGTTCTGAAATATTAAAGAGCAATTATGTAATACTGTATGTGACAAAAAGCTTTTTTATCTTTTTTAATGGTATTATGTCCCCTGTATAGACATCTACATATAAAAATGTATATATGTGTGCCTGTGTGCCTCTGTGTGTGTTTGTTTAAATACAAAACATTTCAGCTCTTCACTTAAATTAGCCAAGAATTTTTTAGTTTGACGTATTTTTTCAGAGGAAAACAATCCTTTTATAGAAATGTGGAACATATTTGTCTTGTTGGTCAGACAGGCAGGCAGTGGAAAGCAACTCATTTGAGCTTGGCGGCACATCTAAGAAAAGACAACTGCATCAAGAACAGCAGAAGAACATGGCATATATGCATACTTTGCCAGCCAATACTCAGTTTTGCTTAGGTGTTTACGGAATTGTGAAAAAGTACTGCTTTGCATCAAGGATGTGTTTAAAATTTAGAAGTCCAATTTCAACTGAGTTTAGGCTTAACAAAGTCTTCAGCATAATTGACCCATGTCTTGATTGCAGATGGTGAGCACTGCATCATGAGCTAGCTTTGTTTGGCAGGATCTATATTTTATGACAGGCTTAGGATGATTTGCAGACTTATGTGAGGGATTCATATTTAGGAAATATTTGAAACCCTCAAGAATCAGAAGAGACTAGGGAAGATTGCAGACAGCCCATCACCATGCATCACTTGGTTTGGGTACCAGGTAGTCTTACTTAGACCATATTACTGGGGGCTGTGGGGAAGGAGGCAGGAGAATAATTTACATTTATAGAAGCATTTTTTATTATTATTTTGCATGAAAATATGAGACAATACATCACAGTATTGGAATCGTAATCTAAGCAAAAAGAAATATTTCTAATAAATTAAAAAATCCAACGTAAAGTAATACTTGGTGCATATTAAAGCTGAAGGGGAAATTAAAACTGCAGCTAGGGGATGAACCCAACACTTGTCCAAAGCACCCCAGGCCAATGTTTACATGATTGGTGCTGGTGCAAATGTATATAAGGAATCAGCTTGTGATGCATCTTTGCAGATTCCTTGTAAACTGTCCAACACACTGTTCATTAATTTATATCTATATCTATCTATCTATGTATCTACATATAAGCAGAAATGTGTGTTTAATCTGCCTCAAGGAGTGCAATAACAAATCCCCAACAAAGACATCAAGTCTTGTTATAGCACCAGATATTTCTGCTGGCATCTTTTTGATGGCCCTTACTTTTTCGATGTTAAAAAGGGAGATCAGAGTGGATAATGCAGGAGAACGGACCACAGAATTTATAAGGATTATCCTCATCAGTGATATAAACATAGTGGGAAATTTTTTGAGCCCCAGGAGCTCCAGGTTAAATACTTCTGGAAGCTAAATATAGGGTCTGGGCTGCTTCTATTGAACCTTTGATTAGAGGAACAGACAGGATATATAGGTAAAACTGAGCATTGGTAACTAACAGGAGACATAAAAAAACCCTTATATGGTAGATTAACAGATCTGTGGCTTCATATCCTTACAAGTGACATCACGGTCAGCAGTGACTGAGTTTGCTTTCTAAAAGCATCTTCCCTAAAAGGAAAAAAAAGTTAGGGCATTTACTGCAAAGCACTCATCTCCCTTTCGTTGCTTGAATGAGCAGCATCTAACAATGCCTTATGATGCAGCCAGATTGGGAGCTTTGGGTGTTAGATGTTAACTGACATACTCATTAAATATGTGCTTTTTATTGAAGTTCATCCTTTCTAAAAGTCATATGACAAATAATGAAGCTATACTAGGAAAAACCTTTAAAAGCATCAAGGCAAAAGCTTACTCCGATTTACTGCTAGAGTCTTGTAAGGTTCTAACACCTGAGTTGTTCATAATCCTCTAAGTTCAACAGAAGCAAGAGCAACAAGAAGTGTCATGACTATATTTTTTATTAATAATTTTACTACTTTTTATTAATTATTCCTACATCCAAACAAAACCCTTAAATATTTTGTTCCCCCACCCTGAACTATGAATTTCCTTCACATTTGACAGTTGTGTCCATTGATTACAAGTGTGTTCAAGTGGGTAGCATCGTACTTAGATCATCTTACTGTTGACTAAAGCTTGTCAGCATGTTTTACACATGTATGAGTATGTTGGAAGAACCTAGCTTGAATTTATTGGTGACTTTAAAAGGCACAAAGAGACACTGATGTTAAAACAACCCTATTTTCTAGTCCTGAAAGTATTAAAGTGAGTACATGAATGAAACAAAAGCTTAATCTTCAGAACAGTCTATTACATCAACTGATTAAAATTAAACTATATAAGCTTTTGCTTTGTTTTGTTAAAATCAAGGTCCAGCTAGCCAACCAGTTATGAAGCCTAACATCAAGATCCTGTCTGACTTCTGTTTTCATACTTTCCATAGTCAATAATGCTGCAATATTTAATATAGTCAGTAAATGCAGTCAACATGAGGAATGTGACAAGGCAGATAATTGTGGGTTATAACTCAGCCAAGCTGCTCTCTTGTCATCAAGGCCAGACAGAAGCTGGCAGACACCTCCCAGCACTAGCGCAGGGCAGAAATTTTGTTGATTAGCCACACTTTGCCCATAAAGGAAAAACACACGCTTTCCTTGTAAATTGAGGCCTACTAAAATCTCACTGCTTTCACTACAGGAAGAGTTGATCTCCGTCCCAAAGGACTGCATCTAAGCTTTAGGCAAACAGAAGCAGACATATTTCTTAACAGATCCTGTTAAATGTCTAGTAGACTGCCAGCTAGCAACTTTCTTTTGTCTATAGTGTTGTAGCTTAAACCTTCCCTCTGCCCATGAGTGTTTCATTTACACAACCTGCAAAAGATGACACCAAGGTCTTCTCCTGAAAGCCTTAATAGATTGGCACCTACAAGAACATTATGCTGGTACTTGAAATAGAGAAAATGTTCCTACATGTTCAGAACAGAAAATATTTCAGTATCATAAATGCTACATTACAATGTGTCACCTGAGTTTCTGTTTGTTCCTGTGGTCACTGTTTATGTGAAATAAGTCCAGGTAGAACATACAGCAGCTTGGTCTCCTGACTTCTATAATAGCTTAAGTAGACTTTAAGCTGAATTTTCTCTTCTTTTTGCACCTCTTCAGATGAGCACTGTAAGCTTCCCTTCATTGATCCACTGAAGATCCACAAGCAACCTTGGTAGATCAATTTAAGAAAGTTGAAACTACTTTGCTTGCACCATCTCTTTCTGGTGCAGATAAAGAAACAAAATTTCTAGTTTTCTGCTATTCTCATTCTGAATTTTTTGTAAGCACGAAAACTTACTTTTAATTTTAAAAACGATAAAAGATGTTTTAAAACACAGGAGATGTATTACACTTCACAGTGTCCTGTAAGCTGTAAAGTTTCTTATCACAGAAAGATTTATATCCCATGATCTCAAAGATGCATTGCTTTCTGTAGATGCTATTGCAGCTGGGGAGACGGGAATGGTAAATGGTTCGCCACATCTGTAAAAGAGAGATAACTGGTTTGCTAAGTATTTTTATGTGCAAAGTAATGGATCGTATTAATAACTTCAAGGCTCAAGTAGAGATTTAAGAGCACTTTCACCCGATATATATATCATCAGCTACACTATATCATATAGTGGTAGGACATGCACTAAAGTGATCTTTTGTGTCTGTGTGTGTTTGTGTTCACACATGAATATTCATGCATGGATTTGGAAGCAAGAGGGTGGGGGACAGAGGAAAGCAAATAAACCCTTTCTTCTGAGCCTTTTGGTTCTTTTCTCTAGGAAAATGTTCACCTGCTCATTGCTGTCTGAAACCACTGAATCATCTTAAACGGGATAGAGGCTTGCAATATATTATCTACATGTGCAGCATCAAGCCTGGTTCAGCCTTGGGAATGATGTAGGTTTATTATGAAATCCTTCCTTTCAGCACTGTGCAAGGTTTCTGTGATTATTCTTTTTTCCTGTAAACAGCATTTCTAAATTTAAATGAGCTATATTTCCAAAGTAATATTGTGATAATGCCCTCATGATTTTGAAGGGTTTAACACTAACTGATCTGCACAAAAGCTTTCTTTGCAGAGCAAAAGAGCTTTCTGCAATTACCTGTGGAGCCTGCATAAAATTTGAGAGTGACATACTGTCATTGAACTCTTAATTCTGATGCTGGTGGTTTTCTCAGCTTTTTTTGTGGAGTCAGTCTTATTCCTGGGTGTACTCCAGCAATCCATCTTAAAAGCTGTAAATAGCTAAGCTCAAGACTGGAAGGCAAGAGGAGGGCATGATGGAGATATGCCAGACTCAGTAAAAATAGAAAGGTGATTTTTGGTTAATACTACTATTCAGATGTCTGCAATAGACATGGGTCAGATAAATGGGCTGTGGTTTTAAACTGTTTTGACAGTTAACATATAGCTGTCCTTGCGGGAGGGCAATACTGTGCCTGCCAGAACCTCAAAATGTTTTGATAGTTCTCCAAGAAACCTGACTGAATGATAATTTGAGAAACTCCCTACTCATTTAGTTGGAAATGTTGTTTTGGGGCTTTGTGTGGTTTTGTTTTTTTTGTTGTTGTTGTTGTTGTTTTGTTTTTCTCTGCAACATTGGAGCCAGCATGGAATAACTTTCCTTATTTCTGTATTTAAGATGTTTGTTTTGCAAGTTATTTAGCTTATTTTCTACCAGATAGTTTCACAAGTGAGAATTACTCCTAGGAGAGCAAATGAAAATGAAAGAGCGAAGGAAGGCAGAGGAAAAGTTCAGGGATGTTGACCTGAGTCTCTGAATGTAAAGCAGAGATGTCATTCTGTCACTGTGGTTTCCAAGAAGCTTTAAGAGTCCCAGGAGACTTGGGATCTTTGGAGAAGCACATAAACACTACAGCTATGAAACTTCAATCATTCCAATCCCTTCCTATGACAAAGTAAGTCTCTGCTGTGTTGTTACTAAATATGCAATTATTCCCACCCATCAAACAATCTTTGCAGTTATATTAGATTAAGGAAAAATGCCTCAGGCTAGCTTCAGAAACAGATTTGTTGCACCTAGCTGAAATTGTCAAGGGAGACTTTGACTAGAACAATGCTTTTTCACCGAGTGCTTCAGAAAGGGTAGTAATAAGGAGTTTAAATTTCAACAAGCAGTACTGTACATCACATATCAAGAAACACATTTTATACTAAAATATAAAGGGAGGCTGTGAAAATGACTCAATTTTAACCTCTGGAAGAAACTAAGTATAAAACATGCTGCTACTAGTTTTTCCTACTTTTTGTCTTCTCTTCCCCAGATCACCACGCTGAAGTTCTGTATCTTTATACTGGCTATATGGGTTTGGGAGTACAGGGTTATGATGCTTTGAATTGAGCTTCGATGGGTAATTTTTTCTATTCCTCCATATTCAGTCATTAGCTCTTGGATTAAAAAAAGTACAAATAGATAGACAGCAGCTTTGCTATCTGTGAGCCAGAGCTTCGGCTGAGTACAGCTGAGAACTAATGTTCTAAAAACCTTCCCTAAACAGAAACAGATAAAATAAGATTATGTTAAAAATATTTTATCTTAAAATAGCACCTTTTTTCCTTTTTTTTTTTTTGGAGATTGGTGTGGGTGAGTGTGTACATCTGTCTTTCTTTCCTTCCTTCCATCCATCCATCCTTCCTTTCTTTCTTTTTCTTTCTTTCTTTCTTTCTTTCTTTCTTTCTTTTTCTTTCTTTCTTTCTTTCTTTCTTTCTTTCTTTCTTTCTTTCTTTCTTTCTTTCTTTCTTTCTTTCTTTCTTTCTTTCTTTCTTTCTTTCTTTCTTTCTTTCTTTTTTCTTTCTTTCTTTCTTTCTTTCTTTCTTTCTTTCTTTCTTTCTTTCTTTTTTCTTTCTTTCTTTCTTTCTTTCTTTTTCATTTTCTTTTTCTTTCTTTATTTATTTCTCTTTCTTTCTTTCTTTCTCTTCCTTCCTTCCTTCCTTGCTTTCTTTCCACAAGTAAAATTTGTATTTCTATAGAGACAAGACACGAAAGACTTCTGGAAGCTGAGATAGGCAAGTGACATTTGAAAATAAGAAATAAATATGAATTAAGAAAAAATAATTTACAATAATGAGAAATTAGCCTTTTAAAACAGTTTTTTCATACTTAGAAGGGAATATAAAATACATTGGAGTAAATGTCAAAAACTTAGACGAAGAAGAGGTATCTTTTGTGAGTTTGATAGCATCGCCCTCTCAGCTGTTAAAGTCCCTCTCAGGAACAATATCACACCTTATTGTACTGATATAATAGAACAAATCCAAAGATACATTGTCACTGTGAAAGGATGATTTGAACTGTGTCTGAAGCTTGTGGTGGATTTCTATATACAGGTTTGAAACCTATGCTCCTGACAGTAATACTAATGTTGCAAAGGATTAAAGATTTGTAAACTGACAGTTACATGATCAAAGATAACATAATGATACTTGCATCCACCGTACACCATGCCATGTCACTGAAGTGTCCCTGAACTATTATAGTATTAAAACTATTGTTTTAATTATTGTTTACATGAACAGTTACTGCTTGTTGATATTAAACCTTAATTTGGTAAAAGTAAAAATTAGTCATCTTGAGAGGCTCTTCTTCCACATTTGGTTGTGTTCATTTTGCCTCTCACAGAGATCAAAGATACTAGTTATATCTTCCAGTTTGTATATAGACAGTATCCAAAATGAAAATAAACTTTACAGATTTATTTATGTTATTGTTATCCTTATACAGCTACATCTAAGATGAGTCTTGTCCCAAGGTTGGTGGTTTTGGTTGGTTTGGGGTTGAGTTTTTGTTTGTTTGGTTGGTTGGGTTTTTTTTTAATTTTTACTTTGAGGGAGCGGGGTGGTGGTGGTTAATTTATGTAAAATTATATTATTATTACTTACAGAAATAAATTGGACTGTAGAGTTATTACATACTTTAACATTAAGTTTACAGGAGTGTCTTCCACACAGTTGAATAGTGCTTCTGCATATATAAACACTTGCAACTGTGCTTTGGTTTAGGCATAAAAATTATCCAAAGAACTAACCAGAAGCTCAAGTTAAGACCATATATTACAATTCCTGTGCCAAATACATATAAATGCAAGGAAAATATGGCAGTGATCCAAAATGAGACACATTTTTATACATAATGTTTTGAATTCAGGTACTATCTTCACATTCAATGTTTTTAGCAAGAAAATATTACCATCTGTTATAATAAAGGTGCAAGATTTTTTTCATTATAACGCTTTCTTTTTACAGACTCATAACTTGCTGAAACATTCAATTTTTTGAGTTAAATTTAAGCATTTTCCTAAGAAAGTTAGGGAAGCTGTTGAAATGGTTCCTATTTAATAAGGATAAAAAAATATATTATTGCACATTCTACATTGTAGCAAGTTCCATTCCATTTTTATATAGTTATTTTATGCAGTTTCATTTATAATTATTTTAATATTAGCTTTGAATATTTCTCTAATTTTTTAAGTTAAAAAATAAAGATAAATAGGTTATAACTCCCTATAATAAACAAAGCAATCAGCACATTCACATAACAGGAGTTTTAATACATTGTGGTCAAGTGAGTGCTATGATTTTTGTACGTATGTGTGTATGTATGACTTACTGTACTCACATGTATCATGTGTTGTACACCCACATTATGTGCAATAAGATGTATCACCCTAAAAATTATGGTGTCTTGGTCTATGGATCTACTTCTTATACTGTCAATACTGTAGGCCGGAAAAGCTTTTTTTACCAGGGAATGTTAATCATAATGGTAGGTCTACTGCTTCAGTTGTGAATATCATTACAAGAACTAATACAAAGCATCCTCAAGAGCACTGCTTCTTAAGAACATGTATGATACATGCACTTATCTGATGCAATAGAGAAATATGACTCCCATATCTTTTACAAAGAAATGTCATAATTCTGAAATCAGGTAGTGAGTAATCTGAGCCAGAGGTGGTGCAGACTGCTGAAAAAAATATCTGGAAACATCTGAAAAGTAATCTCCCCGTTTTTTTAAAAAAATAATTAATGTTTTATTATATATAATTTCTTCCTTTTTTTTTGTTGTTTTTTTCAAATACACTTAGAAATGTTAGCTTTTTATATTAGTGAAATTCAGAAGACATTCAAGACAACTCTGAAGATACATTCCTTGAAGAATTCCAATTCTAAAAAACTTTGCCAGTTTAAATATGGGTGAAGTTAAAAATTATTAATGCCCTTTGAAGATGCATGAGACACAATGAAACAGCTATTCTGGTTAGTATGAATGGGCAAAGTTCTAGGTTACCAAATCAGAAAAAATAAATGTTGATGGATAGCAGCCAGACTAAAATTAGATTACTTCTAGTTATTATTATTCCAATACCTGAGTCAAAGACATTTTTTTCTTTCTCTTATGTTGAGATGTAGGCTAGGATTTCCTGTACTATTGATTTAGTTCTATTTATCAATGTGCAATTCATTTACAAGTTGTAGCTTGGACTGAAAGCAATCCAGTAAAAGATATGAGACAAATTATCCAAAAGAATTCCAAACTGCAATTGCAATCAATGATTTATTTATTTTGCTTAAAGAAATGAAGTGGGGTGGTACATCCTTAAATCCCATTCCTGATTGCATACTATACAACTGAAAACAGGGAATGGAAATACGGAGGTGAAATAGTAGGTTTGTAAAGCAAGTTTGGAGAGAAATAGATTAACTCAGAATGAATTAATGAGAAGCAGAAATTGCTGTAAAACTTATTAATACAATGAGTCAAGAAGGCTTCGTTTATATTAAAAATCCTTGTTTCAATTAAGTGTATCAAGGCACTAAAAAGCAATATTTCTTTGACAATCAGTTCATGAAGAAATAAATATAATAACAGTTTTAAACACAGTCATTGCATTCCTTCCTCTCTTAGGTTATTAGTTTACAGTTTATGGCTATTAAATATAAACTTAAAAGAAACAAAGTTACCAAATACCTACATTACTAACTAGATATATTTTAGAAACCTTAAATAAACGCAAAAAGGAAAATAAGAAAACAAAAAGATTCAAAGAGCTTAGTAAATGGAAAGGACTCAGTATAATTATTAAGAAAACCTGAATAATGTAGGTCTATTTTGCTGAACTGGGGGGAGCAAGGGGTCTTTCAATACTTGATCCAGCAGTTTGGTACTACCCTGGGTATTATTTCAACTGGAAAGGAGTTACTTTCTTCCCTGTAGGTTAATCTGCACAAGAAAGAACTGCAGTTACTCTTCAAGAAGAAAGGAAGCAGGATTTTTCACTCCTTTTTATTGCAGGTTACATTATACTGCTATAATAAGCATATAAAATTCTGATTTTGGGAAATAATTGAGAATCCTCCCTGGGATACATAGTAGGACAGAGGACTGCTAACCCAGAATGAGTGAAATGATGCTCTGAGGGGATAATGAAGCCAGTTACATAGATAGCACACAGGTACCAGAAGAGATACGCATTAAAGGCCAGAGAAGAGACGGAACTGGAAGTGCAGAATAGATTGCAAACCAGATGTAAAGCATAAAGAATGCACAATGTTTGTGCTCTTGGAAAAAAATGTCAGGACTACCACATGAAACGGGGAACCTGTAGCTTTTAAACCAGTCTGTAAGTGGGTCATAGCTTTGGGGAGATATTTTGCCCCTTGCAATACAGAAGAAACATGATTTCATGTGATCTATTTTCAGCTTCAAAGACAAACTGATGCATTTGAAACTACTTAGCAAGACTTATAGACAAAGGATTTTGTTGTGACACTGACATGACTCGATTTTCTTGTTTTCCAAAGCAATAGAGTCTCATTGTTCAGGCAAGTCTGATGAATCCCTGAACTATGTCAGATCTTTTATGAGCAGAAACTCATATTCTGAAATATCTTGTAATTATTCCCAGGGATTCCACAGTGAAGAGGAACATAATGAGTCATATGGCACCGAATAAGCTCCACAGTCTTCTGTCTTTGCTTACTTAGGCTTCAAAAGGAACAAACACACAAAATCGGCTCTGAGTTTCTTAAATGATACATGTAGCAAAATGATGAACGCAGTACTAAGATTCAGCTTTTTGGTACTCATCTGTATGAAATGCTGATGCCCTACATGTCACTTCAGCTTTGCTTTGTTGTATCAGTCTTTTGGTGTGTGAGCACTGATAATTCATCAGTTCCAATGTGTTATAACAAAATGCTATTCTTTGTGGAACAAAGTGTCAATGTCTCTGAATCAAATACAGAGGGAGGAAGAACTTTTCTCATTTCCAAGCTTACAGTTCCTCTTTGGAGTAGCACTTAGATGAAGAGGTTTTGGTTTGTGTTTTGTTACTGTTGTTTTACTTTGCTATTTTATCTACATGATTATTCAAAAGTCAGACATGCAACATAAAACCTGATCTGTATGAAAATAAAAGAAATGCCTATAAACCATAATATAATGTTTTTGAACATGAAGAAATGTAAGCCAGAAATGTGAGATGAGCAGATTTAACTTATTTCCCTAGTGTCTGGATGTAATCAAGCAGGTAATCAAAGCAAAAGAATGACCTTCATATTTGTAAACTATCCTATACGTAAAAATGGATGAGGTTTTATATAGATGTCCTGTAGAGTGGGGAAACACACTTTTTCTTTCTCAGACAACTTAATTGGAAGTGAAAATTTTCTTAGTATCCTGATATGAAAGGGAAAAGGCATGTTGTGAACAACCATATCTCAAACTGCCTGTCTCAAAGCTTGCCAGCTGAGCTCCTGCAAGGCTTAAGAGTTGTGAACAGATAAGAAGCCAACAGCTGCCCAACATCAGTTTTTGGGCAAGGTCAAGAAAAGGCCACACCACTGTGAGGGATGTGCCTAGACATGGACGATCAACCCTACCTTTGCAGTGATTGGTCGCATGTGCCCCATGGAGTAATGCTGTACGTGTCTTTGTCTGGGAAACAACTGCCCTGAACACTCTATAAAAGGCTATAAAACCCTATAAAACAGTAAGTGGTGATCCAAAGACCCCCATCTCTGATGTGAATGGAGACCAAGAACCAACGGGATGCCGCTAGATCCATGGTGGTGACTATGTCTTGCAAGACTATCCCCACTGCTTGCTTTATTTCCTTCTTTCCTATCTTTCCCTCTCTTTCCTATCACTGTTTGCTTACCACAACACATGAATGCTTTGTTTACATAAGTGCACAATAATTTTCTTTGATTAGTGGCATTTGACCCCATTTGCATCTTAATCTCACTCTGAGTATAACAAAGAATGTCCCCAGCTTGGGTCCTCTCAGACCAGAACATGTATTGCGTTTCTGAAGCAAATTGTATTTCTTCTGTACATTGCCTTGCTTTTTGCAAAAGAAGAGGCTTCCAATATTTCTGGATGATACTGAGAAAGATATTTACTAGTTCATAAATTTGGCAACTCAGTTTCTTTAGAGAGACATGACATATTGTGTATTTTCTTGTGGTTTACCATCACAAATGTAGTGTCAGAACAGCTAGACTTTTCTAACTTACATTACTTCTACAACTTACATTACAGCTCCAGTGAGTAGTTATTGCAACATTGAGAAGCTTATTGGTCTCTTCCTGAAATGCTTCCTCATCCAGAAGGGGCAAGAAAGTCAACAGTCAAAAAAATTCAACTCACAAAGTCATGAAGAATTGAACATATGGATGAACATTAAAGCATTAGAGAGTCCCCAGAACCCTACTACGGTGGTTATAACAGCTTAAAGTTCATAAAAAAATTAATATGCAATGTTTTGTAATACAGTGATATCCTTAAGAGAAGAATATAAACTTAAAAGGAGCTCTCCCTTGGGACTATTTTCATAATTCTTAAGACTCAGATATCATAGGAACAAGAATTTGCTCCTCACAACTCAAATCAATAGAAAAACACCCCAAGAGAAATCCCCGATTAGCCAGCTTAAGAGGAACTTCACTGAATACAGAGACTTTGGAAATATATATTAGAAAGAGCAAATGAAGACAGAAGAGAAAAGGTTTACCTTGTACTTTCTGGGGCTTCTGATGTCTTTCTCTGCCTATGGATGAATGTGATTTATGGGTGAAACCCAAGCGTTTCCAGTGCCCACAGATGCACCAATACCATAGACTAAGGGTGAGGTGAGGAAATAAGTGTTGATTTCTGTACCTGATTCCTGTTCCTGTAAGATGCAGGATAAATACAGGCAGCTTCTCAGGAGGGGACATTCATTCCTAGGTCTGTTTTCCAGCTGCTTTTTAAATCAGGCATACTGGATCATCACAAGGAGTTCAATGGATCACTGTGCTAGGTTTTGGAAGAAACTTTCCCCAGAAGACATTATTGCAATACACTGGGTGGCCTTTTTCTGTCTTGTTCTTGACATGCACAGGGCTTATCTAAGAGATTTATGTTTCAATGTTGCAATTCTGGCACATGATATTAGTGATTTAGGAAGGACCTGTGGGGGATCTGAAAACTCTTCACTCTTATACTGAAAAATCAATACTGGTGTAACTCTGATGGGGATTTCTGGGTGATTTATTCTTCTTCAACTAATTAACAAAGTTGCATTCTCTGTATTGAACCATTTCCATGGTTGAGATTTCTCCTAGTGTTCCTGTATATAAAGAAAAAATGGATAGTAGGAAAATAACCAAATGCAATTGGTGTCTGCTTAGCATGCAAGGGTTGTGAACAGCAAATGTGGAGAAATGGAACATATGTGCATATTCAAAAAGGCAAACCCAAAGCTAATTTAAAGATACATTTCAAAAGGACAAAAATTTAATATTTAACACATCCCTAATTATTAAGTGTGACTAACTGTGACTGTGTTCATATAGATGAACACTGCTCACTATCAATCAGCTTCATCCATATTATAGGTTATTAACTGGACACATCTTGCCAACAAACATAGAAAAATGCAAAAGAAATCATTATTTCTTGACATTAATGGCAATAAAATTCAAATTATTTAGAGAACAGTCATGGTGCTTAGTACTTACTGATTCAACTTACTGAATATTATGTTCAAAAGTATTTGCATTTCCGACATTACATTGGAAAGCTATAATGTAAAATCACATTGTGTGAGTTGGTTTGGTTATTTTGGAAAAGGTCATTGAGTCCAACTGTTAACCTAATATTACCAATCCCACCACCAAATCATGTCCTTAAATGCCACATCTACACGTCTTTTAAATACCACCAGGGATGGCGACCCAACCACCTCTCTGGGCAGCCTCTTCCAGTGCTTGATAACACTTTCAGTGAAGAAATTTTCCCTAATATCCAAAGCAGACCTCCCCTGGAGTAACTTGAGCCCAATTCTTTTTGTCTTATCACTTATCACTTGGGCAAAAAGACCTACCTCCACCTGCCTACGACCTTCTTTTGGGTAGTTGTAGAGAGCAATAAGGTGTCCCCTAAGCCTCCTTTCCTCCAGACTAAAGAGCCCCAGTTCTCTCGGATGCTTCTCCTAAGACTTGTTCTCTAGATCCTTCACCAGCTTTGTTGCTGTTCTTTGAATGTGCTCCATCAACTGAATATTTTTCTTGCACTGAGGGGCCCAAACCTGAACACAGTATTTCAGGTGTGGTCTCACCAGTGCCAAGTACAAAGGGATGATCCCTTCCCTAGTCCTATCGGCCACACTATTTCTGGTACAAGCCAGGATGCTAATGGCCTTCTTGGCCACATGGGCACACTGCTGGCTCATGTTGAGCTGGCTTCAGCCAGCACCCCCATGTCCTTTTCTACCAGGCAGCTTTCCAGCCGCTCTTCCCCCCACCTATAGCACTGTTGTTATGACACAAGTGCAGGACCCAACACTTAGCCTTGTTGAATCTCAGATAACCTTCTATGAAAAAAAATGAGTGGACTCATAGATGAGGGGAAAGCAGTGAATACTGTTTACTTGGACTTCAGTAAGACCATGGACACTGTCTCTGATAAGATCCTCATAGAGAAGCTGGTGAGGTATGGGTTGCATGAGCAAACAGTGAGGTTAATTGAAAACTGTATTAACAGCCAGACCCAGAAACTGGTGATAAGTGGAACGAAGTCTAGTTGGAGGCGAGTAAATAGGAAAGTACCCCAGGGGTCTGTACTGGATCTAATCCTGTTCAACATCTTCATTAATGATCTGGATGATGGTGCAGAGTATACCCTCAGCAATTTTGCAGACAACACAAAATTGGAAGATGACATGATACACGAGGGCAATGCCACTATCCAGAGGGAACTCAACAGGCTGGAGAAATGGGCAGAAAAGAACATCATACAGTTGTACAGAAGAAAGTGTCAAGTCCTGCGTCTGGGGAGGAATAACCCCATGCACCAGTATATGTTGGGGATGACTGGCTGGAAAACATCTTTGCAGTAATGTCAAGTCAGAGGACACCCCAACTGAACATGAGCCAGCAATGGGACCTTGCAGCAAAAAAGGCCAACAGCATGCGGGGCTGCATTAGGTGGGGGCTGCCAGCAGGTCAAGGGAAATTATCCTTCCCTGTACTCAGCACTGGTGAGGCCACATCTGGAATATTGTGTTCAGTTCTGGGCTTTTCATTTCAGAAGATACATGGATATACTGGAGAGTCCAACAAAGGACCATTAAGGATGATTAAGTGACTGGACCATCACACATATGAGGAAAATCTGAGAGAGCCGGGACTGTTCAGCCTGGAAAAGAGAAGGCTTAGAGGGGAAACTCATAAATGTATATAAATCCCTTGAGGGAGCATGAATGCAAGACGGAGACAGGCTCTTTCCAGTGGTGCCCAGTGACAGGACCAGAAGCAGTGGGCACAAACTGAAACACAGGATGCTCCCTCTAAATATCAGGACAAACTTTTTTGCTGTGAGGGTGACAGCACCAGCACAGGTTGCCCAGAGAGGCTGTGGAGCCTCCAGCCTTGGAGATATTCCAAAGCCATGTGGACACAGTCCTTGGGCAACCTGCTTTAGGTGGCTCTGCTTGAGCAAGGGCCTCAACCAGGTGACCTCCAGAAATTCCTTCCAGACTCAATGGTTATGTGATTCTGTGGTGCTGTGAAAGCAATTTCTCAAATTATAGCAGCACATCACTAACAAGCAATCAGTGCACAATAATTTCAAGATCAGTATCTGCAATATACGAGATGATCCACCCTACAGAACACTTACAAACCACTACTAAACCCTCATAAATTTCTGAATATCTGCTGCAGCTTATCCCCAGAAGCTTTAATTTCATAGGCACACTGAGATCTGTGTGCACCCACACATACATCCAAAGCAGCTGTTGGTCCAGGCCCCTCCACCTTGGTAATTCCCTTGTAACTGTTTAATCCTGCTCATGGCTGTCTTCCTCTTCAGTATTGTCAGTGCTGAGGCATGCATCCTCAGATATCGGGCAGTTCTGGTTCACCAGTCACATGCAGAGGTTACACTCCTGTTACTGTCTTACCATCTGCTGGTACTGAGACCACGTGTGCAAGGTGGACAGCCCACAACTACTCACAATGTTAATCCCTTATGGCAGCTCTGTTGTACCTTGTAGTTTACATAGCCCCAGTGAAGTAACTCTTCATACAGGGGTATATTTCTCAAATATAGTATGTGATTGCTTTACATTTTTTTACAAAAAATGGGCATTTTAACAGAACCCCCAACAGCTTTGAAGTCTATACGCTAAAAATTACACTGCAATCAGAAAATGGCAGCAGGCACAGTAGAGACTGCAGCTGGTTAGGTGAGGTTTCAGCTAACTGATACTCATGTTGGTGGCATCCAGGATAATAAGGATCCACTGTATTTTCTGAACTGCCTGGGAACAGAAAGAAAGCAAACTCTCAAGGCCAAGGCAGAAACAACTTTGACTATCTGTCTCCCTAATGAGTGTTTTAATGAAATACCCTATGAAAAAAATATGCCTGGAAAAAAAACCAAAACACACCCTTACTTGTACTTCAAGAACAGGCTTGTTGTTGGCTTGTTGCCATTGGCTGCCTTGTATCAAAGCAATGGAAAGCAACAGCTGAACTTCACCATGTGCCCTTGATCAATAAGCTCAAAAAGAATCTGAAAGCAGTGAGTAGTATTAGCATGTAATTTTTAACCCACTGGAACTCATCAAGGCCAAGAGTCTGTAGCCCGGGATTTAGTCTAGTAGGACTTCTAGAAGTGCACATTATTTTTCTGTGCTGAAAGCTTTAACCATGAAGTGTCACAGTCCTTAATTATTGCATTGCTGCCTCCCATCCTGGGAGCCCAGAGCTTGCGCAACATGCCTGGGCACACCGTGCCTGGGGAAGTTGGCCACTTCTAGAATGAATCCACAGAGCCAGCACATTGGGTAGGGGACCCAGCAAGTATTCAGCACTGAGGACTGCTGACTACTCTGAATCTTGCTGTTCTTGAGTAATGAACCTGTCTTGACTGGGAATGCACCAGGCAAAGCATTCTGAAGAGTCCTATTTCCAGTCCTCACAAAAGGTCTCTGGTAGATATATTTTTTAGTTTTAATTATTTTTTAAAGCCATTACTTAAAACATTAAGATAATCTGTCTGGGTTTTTTTGCTTTGTTTCTTTTCCCCTCCCCTACAATGACTGAGGTAGTTATATTCTCTCACTCAGGATATGAGACAGCCAGATGTAATTACTCCTCAAAGGTCCATTAATGCCTGCAAATCTCTCAAGGCAGGAATAGATATAGACAGTAGTAAAGCATTACAGGATAGACATGAATATAAGAGGGGTAATGCATGCTATTGACTTCAGGGCCACTCTGGAGGCAAAGAAGCTCTCTGGTCTCGGCTGCTATCAACATAGGGAAAATGAAGCATTCAGTAGAAGTAACCTCTGCCTCCTCCCAGGCTTTCCTTTCCCCATTCAAGGCTTCAGATATGATCCCTGGACAAGTAAATCCATAATTGCACAGCTGGGGGCTCCCATGGCCCCCTCATTTACCAGATCTGCCCTCTGATGCTTCAGTGACAGCTGCAAAGGAAGGAGAGGCTGAGAAGTCATCCTGGGCTTTGAAACTGCTTGCTGTGTATCTGTAGTCTCTTTCAAATATAAAACAGGCTTTTTAACTTAACCACTTGCCCTAGGTCATAAAGCTTCGGGCGGGGGGTGGGGGGTGGGGGGGTGGGGGCGCAAAGATAGCCTCAGCAGATGTGCCAGTGAGGGGCATACTCTTATCTGGAGCATTCAAGGTCTTCCATCATAACTGTGTGCTTCTCACCCATGCATATCCTAGAGAAATCAAATTTGTATGGGAAATATGCTTAAACATCTCTAAAGCCTGGATGCACAATAGCAGTACATTCAGGTTGTGACCTCTTCCCTACCAGGAATCAGATATATTAAAAAAGTCTGACAAAATATGTGGAAATATAGAATCACTTTGGTTGGAAAAGACCTTTAAAATCATCAAATCCAACTGTTAACCTAGCATTGCCAAGTCTACCACTAAACCAAGTGCCACATCTATCTGTCTTCTAAATACCACCAGGGATGGTGACTCAACCACTCCCCTGGGCAGCCTTTTCCAGTGCTTGACCACCCTTTCAGTGAAGAAATTTTCCCTAATATCCAATATAAATAGGTATTAGGTTATTTTTGCAACTCTCCAAATGAATTAATATATAGGGTTGTCTTTCACAGTTTACGTCACTTCAAATACTATTTCATTGTATAAGGCCAAAATGGAATTATGTAATCACAGATATGAGTTTCATTTTCAAAGCTAAGGAAAGGTCGTATAGCAGTAGCCTGCAGTTCTGAAAACAATACATGCCACTAGTAAGAAGACTAAAGTGTTTCTTGAGAAGCATTAGGCTAATCTGATCAAACTTAAATTATTTGGTTTATGAAACAACATAAATAATTTAATCCTTCTTGGTAAAACACTAGTGATTAACCAAATGCTCTTTGTGGATGGCCGCCTAATCTATAGTTCACAGAAGCAAGTCAAAAAGGAAGTAATTCTTTTAATCATTATTATTTAAAGATCCCTGCCTGAAAATATATTTTGAAAAATACCTGGGAATGTAATCATCTGAATTCTGGCAAATGTTAGTCTAAGACTGATCTAAACTTGCAGTTTAGATAAATATTTGCCACCTCATAATGCTTCTGGCTGACAGTGGTACCGCACTGTAACAATGATGGATGGTAACTGTCTATTTATCCATCCACTGGGAAATATGGACTTACCAAATTGCAGTCCTGTGATGGGGAAAGGAAGAAAACTGAAAACTCAACAACTTTCTCAAATATCAAAATCTAAATTACAAATTGTAAAGCTTGGATGTTTTTTACAACTCCATATCAGGACAGAACAGATAGAAAATGCATGAACAAACTCAAACCACATATAGTTTAAGAGTATCTGTTTTCATAACGGATCAGATCAATCCATCAATCAGTTTCCCCTTACAGAAAGTATGCTGAGCACAAAAAGCTGTGGGAGGTGTCATGGCAGCGCAAGAGCCTCATGTTCATAGTATCACTGTAACATTAAAACTTGGAGTACAAAACCAAAACTAAATAAATCTTCCCCCCAACCTTGCCCAAAAGCCTGTCAGGGCATTACAAGAGTCAACATCAACAAGCACAGGAGGCAAGACAATGCTGTTGTCATGCGTATTGGTCAGAAGTACATGAAATAGGAAGAAAAAGTTGGGAAAACTCTGGACAGACTATATGTCACATTGGTATGTTGAACTGTTCATATAAAATAAAACAAAAATCTTGGGTACTTTGCATAAGGAGTTATATTCCCAAAATTCTTGTACACTAATTGGAAATGTTTTTAATTAGTACAAATCCTTATATCTTCATTAAAATTAACAAGTAAGCAAAGTGAGAGCTTTTTAATATTTCCAGAGTAGATTTGTTAATCATGATGTATGATGATGACTAAAAACTACAGCAGTACATATGAGAAAGAGGGAGAGAAACATGGGGTTTTGATACAATGTCTAGAGTTTTCTCTTTTTCCTAACAGAGCTCTATAACTTTGTGCTCAGCTTATCATTTATTCTATAAATTAATAATAGCTGTACCCAAAAAATATTTGTTTCAGCTTTGAGTCCACAGGTTCTTGGTAAGTATCACTACATAAAGTTTGGCTCCTGGAGTATTCTAACTCCACCAAAAAAAAACCTGATTTATAGTTTCCTCTCCTAAAACCATTTTTGGTCTTATAATTGACTGTTCTTTTTCCAATTAACACCAGGCAATCTCTTTAAGTCCTTTGTTTTAATGTGTAAATTATTCTTCAAAGGTTTCTTTTCCACTTATGCAGGGGTTTAAAAAAATATCTCTGTTATGCATAATGAACCTTTATAATCTGCTGTCAGCTTAATTGAGAAATGGTCATATTGAACATTAAGTGTGCTTTAGGGAAAGTTGTTCTGAAGTATCACTCTTGAAGAGAATATGTTTTAGTTCTGTGTCATCTTCTGATTTATCATGGCAATTTAAGTCTTGCATTAATTGTATTGACTTAAAATTAGAAAATATATTTTAAGATTTCCATAGACTAGACAGTATATCAGTTCTTACACTGTCACTGTGAAAATATCTTAGTTATTCTACATCTTTTTAATATCAGAACTTGAGAGGGAAAAGCATACATGAGCTATTTTAAATAAAATTACTTTCATCATTACATATTGCAAAATAAGGAAAAAAAACCCAAGGAACCAATTCCTTGAAAAGAACATAATAAAAAAAGAAATATTTCTGAACCCTGTTTATTATACTTTATGGCATGTAACTATGCTTTTTTTGGGTAAAAACATGTTTTCTTAAAGCACTAGCACATTTGAAAAAGATCTAACAGTGGAGTAACTACACATAATAAAAAAAGTTTATTAGTATTTCTTTATTTCTTTTGTTTTGAGAAGAACAAGGCTTAGAATAAAAATTGTACCTTTCATCTGGTAAATAACTTTAGAATGCTATTAGTTTACTATTTATGCTTTCCACTGCTTACTGGTGTCTGGCTGGAGTTTTAAGATTACCATGTAACAATGGCAGAAAAATTAGAAGGAGGTCTTCATGTATCCAATAAAAAAGTATTTTGTAGAAGTCAAATATTTTTGTTAACTTACCACCAGCTGGCTCTAATTTCCCCTTGCTCTATTATTGCAAATTCTAGGTTTTGCTCAAAAATTCAGAAGAAAAATCTGTTACTACTGAAAAGGTGAGCAAGAGGAAGAAGCCAATTGCTATTTTTTGGGCTTAAGATCCATGTTCCTAGAAATGCCAAGGAAAGTAGCCTTGTTTAAAAGACAGAAAGCTGAGCAAGTGAAACATTCATATCGCCAGTTCTGGCTTCTAAAAGTTGTAGAGATGCACGGTGCAGTCAGTGGAGAAAATCAGATAGATTACCAGAGGCAGCTCTTAAATCTGAGCGGTGTGAATGTGACCTCTGTGTTGGACAGGCAACCGACAGTGCCATTGTATGCCTAGGGAGAGCCAGAGTGGCACGAGGTATAGGCACAATCTGAGGAGGCACAGACACGTCCCTATATATGCACACAGCCCTATGGCAACCCAGAACAGAAGGACTTCTGCCACAGAACTGCCATGAAATTCTCCACCTGTAGCCAGGGTCAAATGCTTTACTAAAGCAGTAAATAAAATTATGGTGTTACCATAGGCTAACTAAGAAGTGTCATATTTAGCAAAGTTAGAGCAGCTCTCTGAAGTATTCAGCCAAAGTACATGAACCTGCTTGATGATACACACAGAAACTAAGTCTTGCCTACTTTATTCAGAAAATGGTTCAATCAGCATTTTAAATTGGAAAAGTATTATATATATACACACACAAAATTTATATTTGAACATTAATTTAACTCCCACCTTAAAAAAAATAAATTTCTAGAATATTTATAAATGTACTCACCTAGAGACTTACAAGAAGGGTAAAATAAAGAGAGAGAAAAGAAAGAAACTCCAGGTGTTGATATAAACATACCAGAAATGTGTTTCTTGACGTGTCTATGTATAAATTGCTTGTCTCAAGGAATTGATTCAGGATAAAACTAATTTTTATTGTTTTTCTGCAAAAGAAACCAAGTCTAATTGATTTACTCTTTCCCATTACAGCTTTAACTGCAACCATGTGTGTGTCCAAGATGCTTTCTTCTGGTTTTATGTCCCTTTTTGTTAAATACTTTGATTTATGCATTCTGTACCATTAATACCATTGTGAATTTGTTTACAAACAGACACATCCTGGCTGGTTATACTAATTTTTTCCTTTTTACTTCAGCTTTTTTAACTTTGTAAGCTTTTAAAATAACAATAAGCTATTCTGAACCAAAACAAACCTGTTTGAATTTGTTATCAAGTACCAACATAATAATAAAAACCAACCCCATTATATTTGTCATGTCACTACTGTTAAGAGAGGACCAAACAAAATGATGTGTAATGATTTTTGTTGTTGCTTTTTGGTTTTTTTTTTTTGTTGTTGTTTGGTTGGTTTTTGTGTGTGTGTGGGGGGGGGGGTTTGTTTGTTTGTTTTGTTTTGTTTTGTTTTGTAGCAAAGTTAGATTAAAAGATGAAAGGAATATTTTTTGGAGAAAAAAGATCCCACAAAGAGAGCCTTTTCAAATTTGCTGAGGATTTTTATGCAAATACTTTTGTTTCTGTTGTTAAAGCTCAAAGTTCGATCCTCACACAGTGTTTAAGTAAAATGCCTACAACCATTTTAAAAGTCATCCAAACACTAGTTTTCTGTCTAATTTTACCTGCACAATCTGTAACTAAGGTAATGTAATAACAATTTCCCCTAAATTCCCTAGAACACAAACCCTAGGAAAGCAATCATTCTCCAAATATTTTACAACTTACTCTTTCTGCAAAAGTTTCTTTGTTTTGAGTTTATCAGAAGATCATCTAAGAGGCATAAACTGATACAGCAAGCCCCAGATCTGAAATTAAGGCTGCAGATAGAACCCCTGTGAGGACTGTAAATGACTTCTAGATAGTTCTGCATAATAGCTCTGCTACCACTGGGATCTCAGAAGTTAGGATAAAACTTACTGTTGTTTTTGCATTGTTCAGTAAGGAAACTTGGAAAAAGTTTTGCTTCATTCTGTATGCTTTAGGTTTTGAAGATAACTTACTGGAGTTTGGAAAAAATTATAAATTCAAATATAATCCTGAATCTTCCTATTTTGCACTGAGAATAAGTTCCTAACCATACAAAGTGTTCATTCCATAGAATCTGGGTCTATAATGTAGCACTGTAGTCCAATACAGCAGCTTTAATATCGAAGACAGAAATCAATGAGATGACAAAATATCTCAATGAAAGGGAAAAAGTGTTTCTCTGGCACATATTAGAGAAGAATAACTAGAACATAAAGGCAAACCAAAGTGGAAAATAATGTGAAATTAATACTTTTAATCGGAGGTGTCCAAACACTGATAATCTATAATTCAAGTCACTAAAGCCTGGAATAAAGGTACTTACTTGGTGTTACTTTGCTGCCAATAACTACTTCATAATTCTTTTTGTGGCCCATTGTGTGGCCCAGCCTGTGCACTGCAGGCTGTGACTAAATAGGTGTTTCATTGAGAAAGTTCAGAAAAAGAAATGAAGGAACGGGAGTGGGGGTGGAGTGGTGAGAATTGTTCCTTATGCTGCATATAAAAGCCAAAATCTACTGACCAAAATTTTCTCAAACATTTAGCAATTTAAATATTTCCATTTTCTGATTTCCCAACAATAATGCCTTTAATAAACCTGAATTAACCTGATATTTTCTGAATGCAAAATCCTTCATGGTCTTAACAGAGACCACAATGCTATCTAAAATGTTTCCATTATACATATTGTGACTCTTCCGCTTCCATGATATTGTTTGCAAAATATATATAAAAAAACACCTCTGTTTTTAAAAAATTAATCTATTGAAGTAAAAAAATATTTTTTTTTTTACCATTCTAGACAAAGCATGGCAATTAAGACCAAGCCTTATGGTCTTCTAAATTTGTTTTCTTATACACAGAATTTAAAGCTGGATTCATTACAAATTAATGCTCTGACTGAATGCAAGGGTTTTTTTTAATGAATTTAACTCAGTAGAAAGAAAAAAATATCTCAAACAAAATGAAAATGCAAGTCTTTTCATGGTTTTATAAATACTCATAATATACAACAAAAAGTTATTTGGTTTGTCCTGGAGATGAAATGAATTAGGTGGTTTCAAGAAGGTGCATGTAAACACAGCTGATTTAATGCAAGAACATATACCTCATCAAAGCAGAAACAATTCAGAAGTAATTTGAAGCCAAATTCATTTTTTCTGAAGATTTATTTACAATTCTGAATCTTTTTCTGTAATCACTCTCAACCATAAGAGCTCATCAAATAGGATACAGCAAAAAGGAAATTATAACCATCTCAGTTCTGTAATGCTTTTGGTGTTTCATTCAGGGGTTGGGTGATTTTTTGGTGTGTGTGGGTTTTTTCCCTTCCAGGGTAGCCTCTCCTAATTACATTTTCCAGTATTACCTCCTCAGCCACCTGTTTAGCCTTTCTGTCCCTCATATGTATTTTAGTAGCAAAGAACCAATTTACTGCTGCTGCAGAGGTATTAATCAGGCTTATTATGACATCACCTCCCTCTGGTAGTCAACGTACACAGTAAGTAATGTACAACCAAAGTCTCACATAGCTTGCTATCAAAGTAGACAGGAGGAAGACAACGTTAGGGAAGAGATGCTACCTTTTGGGAGCACTTCCTAAACTTTAGGTGAGGGGAGAAGAATTTAATTAGAGTGTGTCACTGGGAAGGAAGGAAAGGAGTGGGAGTAATAGAGAGACAGGTATTGTAGGGAAGGAGATTAAGAGGACAAGAAGGAGATGAGCATAATATTAAGGAAGGGAGTATGAAAAGAGCTGAGAAGAAGAAACAGAAGTCAGCCCAAGGCAAAAAAAAAAAATACAGTTAAAGCTGATGAAATTTCCCTGAAGTGCTAGCATCCCTGTTTTAGTTACTTTTGCTTTGAGTGGGGTCTTTATTCAGTTTTTACTTATTGTATCCTGCATTGCCTGGTCTACAAGACTGAGGGAGGGCTGAGGGCCATAGGGCAGGGTATAGCTACATAAATCATAGCCATGTTGGCCCAGCATGCTATTATTAGCATTGCAGCTGTGTGTTGGCCTAATTTTGTATAATCTGCTTTTCATGCATTAACACAATAATTATTAAATAATTTTTGAGAATTAAGTTTTTAAAAGAAGTTGTGCTCTTAAATCCTGTTGTATTCCTAAAGAACCTTTACTATCTCATAACATGTATCTGATTTTCCCATTTTCCATTTGTATAAACTCGAAGGAATAGTCCTATCTCCCCATCTCTTCATAACAAAAAATTAAAAACATAAAGAAAGGAACTAAAAAAAAAGTATTACAACAACAAAATTGTAAAAAAAAAAGAAAATGTCAAAATGATGAAATAGAGGCATAAATTAACATCATAAAAGGCTTTATTATTTGTGAGAACACATATATTACCTTCAAGCATTAGGGCATAGAACAGTTATTATGGATATCCTCTATCATCTATAATGCTTACAGATTTCCATGCTGATTTTCCTAGATAATATTTGTGTGTGTATCAAGTGTCAGTACATTAGCACATTTTTACACTTTGGAATCAGACAAAAGGAAGAAAACTAGAAAGAGAAGCAGGTACAGCTGCATGACAATTCTTTTTCTCTTTATGGTGCTGTTGACATATATTACAGCAGAAATTCTAAAAGCCTTGATACACTTGGGGATACTGACAGTGGAAGTAGGCTTTGCTCCTCTTGATATCAAAAATCTTCACAAAATATAATTAAAAGACTACTAAGTATATTGTCCTAGTATTTTCCAGCCTAAGTTCTCATGTATAATGAAGAGATGAAACATCAAGAGCGTGGGTGCTGTTGGAGATAAATTTGCAGATTACTTCTGTTTTGCAATACCAAGGAAATTCAGACCACCACAATTTTCGGTAATTTGATAGATATTACAGCAGCAGTATGCATGTTGCTGAAGGCTGGGTTGTGGTGGTGCTTTCATTATAAAGCACATTTTAAAAGCATTTAATAACTCAGATATCATAAAACTTTAAGGTGCAGTTTTATGCTTTTTTTTACATGATGAGTTCAGAAATACTCAAATTTAATAAAGCTAGGGAAGTATTTGTACTTTTGCAACTCAGGCATAGATTTTAAACTAAACAAATTTTTTAAAGTGTTTTATGTTCATTTTATTGTTGGTTTTGGTCAAATCTTCCTTCCACCTGCTATCTCATCACACTGGCTAAGGACTTTTGTGGTCATTGCAGTGTATGTGTCAACCCCCTTAAATGTAAAGGCAGATTTTAAGATGAGAATTTTGTCATGACTATAAAGATGGTCTAGGTAGTATTCCACACTACAGTGAACCAAATCAAAGTGGGAGGATAAAACACTAGTTTACTTGATGTTAAGAGACAAACCCCATTCATTTCAGTGCAGCCATTCTTGCCTGTACTGCAGCTGTGCATTATTGCCTGGAGATGTTAAAGAAAATCTCCATTTAAAACACAACAGCAACTGACTGCCTTACCGTAATGAAGGAACAGACATCATCAGCACAGACTGATATGTCATTAGCTAGACCACCTTTTTGTTTGCTAAGATGATACAACAGTTTTAGCATTACAATTGCAGGTGTTCCCCTTTATACTAATTATAGAAATGTTCACTAGAGAAGGGAAAGAAGTGCTTGTCTCCTTGTCTAAAGGTGAATGCTTTAGCCTAACTTGCTAGCTCTGAGCTGGCATGCCATCAGTGTGCTGGAGTCTGACACCGACATTTATGCAGTCTGGGCAATGGGAAGAACTTTGGTAGCAAAGAGGCTTTATGTCATCATTTATCTCCTAAAGGGGGCCCTCTTTTAAAGGGGAATTGTTGTCTCAGGTTTATCCAGCATGGGCATGTATTAAAGCAGCACACTGTGGCTCCTACCCACAACAGGACTGTGTTGTTTTCCTCCCATGGAGATTGGGGTGCAGGAAATAATCTGGATGCCAGGCTTTTACCCCAAGACAGTAATGCATACACTGAGCTCTGTAATCCAGATATAACATGAAAGGCTACAGAAAGCACAAAGAATATCTAATCATTCCCCAGTTGTTTTGTTTTTTTAGTGGTAGTTTGTGACATAGCACAAACCTGGCAAGACAGAATTGCTGCTGAAATTTCAAAGTTGACAAGGTAGCTCTGTTCAATAGGTTAAACACTACCCCACTGCTCTCCATGGCACTTTTACTGTTTATAGCCTCCTTCCCCCTCCCAAATGATGGGCCTTTTTTTTGATTTGACATATAGACAGGTGATTTTTCCCAGTACAGGGAACCCAAATGCATCATTCAAGGGAAAAGACTTCATTCAGGAGCAAGGGTTTTGCCAGTCAGGTGATGGACATTGGGCACTGACACGTCTAAGAACAAGCTCTGGTTATAGCACAATGTTCCTAAAATAGTTCCTAAACCTGACTTAGTGTATAATAAGGAAATGGGTAAGCCAAGAAATACAGCAAAGTGTATTCTTTATGCACGCTGTATTTGCATGTGATTCATGGGGAAAAACTTGTTTAGGACAGTGACTTGGCTCAGTGAAAGATGATTTTTTCAAACATACATTCTTATTTAACTCTTCAGATGGCACTTAAAAATGTAGTTGTGAAGTACTCCAGCAAAAAAAAATAAAAAAAAATTATAAGAAGTCTACAGCACTGTTAGACCTTTATTTCCCATGTGAATACCAGCTTGGTTGTGCAATAATTATGTTAATTCTTCTGACACGACATGTAAGAAGGCACAGCTTGGCATGTCTACAGAAGGAATGGACACTGTGGGACTCTGAAGTCAAGCTTTGCTTGCAAATTTTGTTATACCTATGTACTTATCTAATTTACCCATAACCTCCTTAGTAGTTTTAACATTCTAATACTTAATTTATCCTTTAACAGACATGTCTTTAATGTCATACATCTAAGTCTTCACTTGACACGATTCTTCACAAATTCTAGTTAGAAATGAGAGAAAACCAGTATTTGTCTTCCCAGCATTGTAAGGATTTATATGTGACCCTAAAAAAGAAACTTGTTTCAGCTCAACCACTTGTGTAGGAAGTGTAATAAATATTACACACAGGCAATTCAAGAAAACTGAATTGCAAGACTTGTTTTTATTTTATTTCCAACTTGAAAAAATTTTTGAATTTTCAGTATTCTCTTTTTCTTCCCATGAACTTTCAACTGCTGTTCATGTACACAAGAGTAACAGCTAGCATGCACAAATACTGCCTCTATGATAATTTCACCTTTTATGCTGAATTATAAAATTGGCAACTTGACCCATCTCAAAGATTAGGAACATTGCATCTCCTTCTGGCTTATATTTATCTTACATTAACCAATCAAGATTGTGAACTTGGAATATTGCAATAAAATGCAATACACATTTTTTATAACATATGTAATATAAATTTAAGCAGTCTTAATTGCACACACAATAGTAATGTCTGCAATTTGATTTTAATATTCTCTGCAGTAAAAAATGTTTTGTGAAGTAGTCAGTGAATAATGTATATTATTAAGCATAGTGTCGAGATTTGTATTTATCTCCAAAACTGTACAAAATTCAGCAAGTCAATTACTTTTTGTAAATTATTTGTTCAGCTTATTTTCAGGCTTCCTAAAGACTGACATGTTGATATTTTGTCAAGAAAATCTCTTTTTTTCAATAGTCTTTCATCTTTTAATTTTACAGAGCATGGAAAGACTTCAATCATACTATTTGCAGTTCATGCTGTAAATAAGAATGTGGAGAGAGAAATAAAAATGGATAACATAATTCCAAACAGACAAGAATCCCAAATTATGTCTGTTGATCCCTAATCATGTCGGTTGAGTGACAGCCTCTCTGTTAGTCTCTAGGCTAAACCTTGCCTGGCACTAAGAGGATACATAGGTGAGAAGACACCTGCTAACCTTATGAATTCATTTTAAATTATCCTTTCAAGACAGTGTGACTAAGACCTCTCTAAAGCTGCCTTTCTTGATACTGGATTAGAAAATATTTTCTGCAAATTGTAATGATATGGAAGCATCTTGGGACTCTTAATTCATAAACAAAGTTCTTTATAAGTCATTTAGAGGAAGCATTCACCACCCCTGGAGTGAAGGGTGGACTTTGATTGACACAGCTGGTCTAACGTACGTTACCATTTTAGAAGATGCCATAGTCTGAGAGAGAGGAGAGAAAGCCTCTGGAGAAAGGTCCTTTACAAATCACATTAACAGCTCAAGGATCTGACAATTCCAGTGCACCTCCAGGACCAGACCCTTTTTCAAGGCCAGAGGAAAAACTACACAGCTAACAGTGTTAAAGTCAGAGACATATTTTGGCTTACAGGATAGATTTAAAGTGTAATTTATTATTGTTAATACATACAAAAGACAAAAGAACTGCAAAAGTTTCTTGAAGATGGAAGAAAACAAATTATAAGGGAAAAATAAACACAAAGACCAGAGAGAGACTATGGGTGAAAGTAAAGTAGTATTAGGAGAAAATGGGTTTGTCTTCTATTCAGTATGATGATGGCATAACAGTTTTAACTTGCTTATTTACCATTTGTTAAGTAATATTCTGTATTGCTATGTGGTTCTGACTACATTAGAAAACAGTGAAAATATGTAGAGCAAAGCAGTCAGCATGGAGGATCCCACATCACACACAGCTGGGGGGGTCCTTCTGATGGTCCCATAGGACCAGTGTCAAGGAGCGTCTGCAGACCTGTAAGGTTACTGCAAGATATCCTTTTCCAGTTTGGCTTCACGTGACCTGCAGTTGTCACAGCTGGCATGTTTTGGGTCAGGCAGAAGGTGGAGGGGAGAAAATGCCCTTCTTTGGGAAGTTGTAGTGAGCATGCACTACTGGAGGAACTTCGGGCTGGCAGAAAGACGTTTTGCAAACATCACACAACTGTTAGAAAAAAGTCTGGAAAAAACAGGAGACTTTCTCAATTCAAGAAAGACATCTGCAAACAAGCCTTAACAGGTAATGCTGAGGATTAAACTCTGCTGGCACCCAGAAGGGGACAATTAAGCCAGGAAGAGATCAAGAATGACTGTTCTAGAGAGCAAGGAAGAAGAAAAGACTCATATCCTTGTATGTGTATAGTAGCCAAGGAGCAGGATTTTTGAGTCTTTTCTTTGCTCTGTTTTGCTAGAAGAATCAAGGCTTACTCTGGTGAAAAAAATACTTTGTTCTCCTATTTGTTTGTCATCTAATCAAACAGACCTTTAGGTTTGTTTGTTTCATGGATAAAAGGTGGGGCAGATCCATCTCAAGACCAGCCAAACACCAGTCTCCTTGTACTTGTTACTATGAGACAAGGGTCTCCCTATTTCTTCCCCAGCTGAAAACACATCAGCTTCAATGCGCTGGGAACATTATAGCTGGTTTTTAATCTCAACTGCACAGCATGTAAAACTCAAAAATCCAGGTAAGTGTATGTATGAGATACACACTCATCCAAAGAATTATGGAATTGGGTGAATTTTATTGTATGCAATTCTACAGCATTAGACAGACTGGGGCAGATGCCAAAGAGGGTTTCTCAGAAGGTCTTTGAACAAATGCAAAACTTTGAGATCTATGTATGAATATATACATATGACTGTGACATGTTATTGTATGTCTACAAATGGACTGGGCATGGAGTATGAAATCATTAAGTATACTTGCTACATGAAAAAGAACAAGTTAAAAGAACATATGACATATACAAACAGAATAAAACAATTATCTGAATAAATGAATGACAAGCCAAAGACTATAAGAATACCAATGAATAAGACACAATTTTTGTGTAGATTTAAAGGAAAGGGAACTGAAAGCAAAGGGCAAAAACCTGGAAAGCCTGTTTAAACGATCTCTAGTCCCCTGAGAAAACAAAAACTCCAAATGGAATTTGTTAGATGGAAGAAAAAGTATCCTAGATGAAATATAGAAACTGATGTAATAGAATTCTGTTTACTTATATAAAAGTGAGCTGCACTACTTATACAAGACTATATTGTAGTTTCTATAAAACAAATTTACAGTAGCATAGGAAAATAGCCTAGACAGATCCTTCTATCTTTTTTTTTTTTTAATTCCAAGTCTGAAGAAATAGATAAAAACTTGAACTCTTTTTTTAATGCCTTTAATTTCAAAATCTATTGACCAAATTTCAAAAAAGCACCATGGGAAATAGAGTTAGTATCATAATCTGCCAGGCATAATTGTCACTGTGAAATTCATATGCCTAAATTTGTTTATGTTATACTTCGTTTTTCAACAAGAGTCAACAAACATTTAAGAAATAAAATCTTTAAATGTCTATGTATTAGCTTACTATCATGATTTGGAGTAAGCCAGAAACAAACTCTTGAAAACATGAAAAAAACTTGAAATAAATGTGAAGTTTATCTCAGCTTTTTAGCTGTCACTGGATGTAATTGGCATAGTATGCATTGGTACTGCATCCTTATGCTGATGTGTAACTTTGGGGAAATTTCAGTTTGCTTGGCTGTTTTTAATATTTATTGAAAACAGCTAAGTGTAAACTTTTTAGTTAAAGTGCCCAATTATATGTTATTTTTCAAACAGAATATACATTAGTGGTGTGTGTTTATGTATATACACATAAGTGTATGAGATAGACAAGTGACAAGAAATATTAATAGGTTTTCCCACACACAGGCATGAGCTCTAAGTGGACAGGTATCACTCAAAATCATAGCATATACATAACTGAAAAATATTTTCATTTTGTTTATTAGATTAATGATGGCTATTGAAGTGCACCTGCAGCCTTTTAAAATTTGGAATCATAGAACCATTTAGGTTGGAAAAGACCTTTGAGATCATCAAGTCCAACCAGAACTGTAGCTATGTAGTTATGCTGAAGTCCTTAGGTAAACATCCTTTGCTTATTCCCTTTCAGTGATTAAATGGACTTTCTGCTGAGCTCCTAGAACAGCAGCCAACTAAAGCCACACTTTCTGGAAAGAATTTAGAGATTTTTCTGGCTTTTAATTACAAGATCTGGAACAACCAGACAACATCTAAATTGCACTGCATGTGCAGCTGCAGCATGTTCCTGCTCCCCAGCCCCAAGATTTGTATCCCTTTCAGAGCTGCAGAACAAACTCTATTCTTCCCTGAAGGAAAAAATTTGCAGAAGGATGGTGCATAACTGTGTATTACCTTGATGTGGGGTAGAAGTGAGGCTGGTGTGGTCTGGCTTGGGGAAGGAGCAGAAGGGCTTTTATGCCCCAGAGAGCCTGCAGAAATTGAGAAACAGAGGACAAAGCCTGCACTTTGAAAAGCCAGAGGAAACAATGGGAAAGAGCAAAATATAAGGATGGGCATTGCCATCAGGCTCCCTAATATGTTTGTTATATATTGTAATGTATGCATCTATTACAATATCCAGAAGATATTGGTATATTTGTAACATATTAGCCAGCAGATGGAAAAAGCAAACACCTTGCTGCTTTGACACTGTGCTATTTGACTTTTTTGGTATTTGATTTCATCATCATTTCTCTGTTTTGAATGTGTAGATCTTTTTCCAATTAAAGGCAGAAGACTCCCAAGAACAGAAAAGAACAGACAATGCATACTAGCTTATTTAAATAAAATCAGATGATAAAAAATGAATTTTAAATCCTGTATTAAAAAAGACAGATTGTCAGCTGACTTTTTTATGGGGGGTGTGTGTGTGTGTGTGTGTGACACCTCTGGGTAGAAAGATAACTGTGCATCTTATGATAAGGTATATCATAGAGACAGAATTAAACCAGCCTTTTAACAAATGTGGATTATTTCTGTATCTTTCTTTTGCTGTTACTGTTGTCTAAGATTTCATAGCAATTGTAAAGCAAGGCTGTGAAAATTCTTTATAACTGATGCCTCCATCTGCCTGCAGACCTAGGATGAAACTGTTAAATCAGAGTATGCTCCCTTTGTAAACTGTTTACTTCATGACAGTATACAAGAGATAAGTTTTAAAGTTTCATAACTTACAGGGCAATTTTAATTAATGTCACTGTAAGTTAAGGTAGTCATGCAGAATTATTATTCTTTATTTGCCACTGACATGTTGGCAGCACATATATCTCTTACCAAATGCACATGGCAAGTGTTTACAACCTGTCCCAAAAGACAGGTTGTCAGACATTGAGTTCCTACTAACTTTACCTGCCTTGAACCATATATTTACTGAAAAAGAGTCACAGGATTATCCAAGGATGTCTCATGGCAAGGATGCAGGCAATAATGAAAACCTGTGGCAGGTTAGAAGCCTGCTGCACGAACGAAAAATTGGAGACTCCTGACTCGTGTTTTCCCGCTATTGTTTTTTCTCTGCTTTGGGAGTGAACAGTTTCACTCCGCTTCCAAATGAGCTGCCTCTGCCTTTTCCCCCCATGTCTCTCTAATGCCCACTCCTCTGACAGCTGTGCAAGCAGCCTGGGAGCCTCATGTGGCGGGCAGCAAGAGGGCAGCCCCTCTGCCTGGCTGCGGCACCCAAAATTCTCACTGCTGGCAGCATTTGTCCCAAAGCTGCTAATACTCTGAAGAAGTTACCAATGGTGAAGGTATATTCATATGACTATGAACTGCTGGCTGTGTGGGGCAGCATTGGGACCTCCCTCTGCAGTGCCTGGGGACACAGGGGCTTTCTCACCAGCACCTGCATTGGTGGGGTCTGGGGAGCAGCAGGGGTACATGCCAGGCTGGACAGCCTATGTAGACCTTGGAAGTGGGGTAGATGGGGCAGCCTGCCCTCTCTAGAGAAGGGATGGGGGGCCATGACCCATACCTGCTGTGAGACTGGGTGTGAGTGGAGGGAACACACAACTTCGAGTGTGTCTGTGGGGTTAGAGCCTGAGGGGATTAGTCCTAGAAGGATACTTAGAAAGTAGTGTTTACTAACGTTTTGTCAGAGTCCTCTGGTGTGTTTTTTCTCCTGCATTGCAGATATTTATCTTGAAAATATTATTCACTGATTGCTTCTTAATTATGTGCTGTTCATAAATCAAGAAATCAAGTTTTGATGTTGACTGGATTTAAAGCATGAATAAGAGTTTTTCCCAGAGATTCACAGCATCTTTGTGTATAACTTGTCTTTTGGTGATCCCGTTCTTTCTCTTCTTCACCTAAATTTGCTTGTTTTATTGAAGTAATCCTAAAAGGTTTTTTTGGCTGTCTTTCTCTGTTTAAACTAATAGGAGTCAAGGGTGTCATCAATAGTGCCTTTTGCAAAACTTGCAAAGTCCATTCTGAGAAAGCATGCACAGCTGTACAAGTGGATCTCCCTTTCCACGTCTACTAGGAGGTAGCTAAGATATCCTGTCTAACAAGATGGTAGCTGAATCTCCTACCAGACACCCTGTTCCTCCAGATATTCTCTTCCTACATTCAAAATGCAGTTCCATCAGTTCGTGAGCTGACGGAAATGAGAGCAACATGGAGAAAGGGGCATATGAGCTGAAAGCTGGCAATACCTTTTAGCAAAAGCTTGACTATCACATTCTTGCATGACCTGGTCACAGAGTCACAAAAATATCTTATTAACAGAGACCTGCTTAAAAAGAATAAAAGGTAAATAATTTCTTCTTCTGAGTGAGACCAGTACATGGCCACAATGGCAATTTTATCTGCAACATGATAAAACTAGCCTGCAAGTAAAATTTGCCATGTAGTTCTGCAAGAAAGGACATTCACACTTGCTCCAAATACACATCTAACATCTAAAAAGAAATTCTTCTTACATTCAGTGATGTGAAAATTTCTCACTAGCTGTCTTTCCAATTGTACTCCTAGTGTAACTTTGCTTCTGAGTCAGTTGTTTTCACTTAAAGCACAGTCAAAAACTATTATCATATGTATGCATAGACCACAGTACTCAGATCCCCAGACCTTGACAAACACATTTTCTTCCTAAAGCAAGACTGTGTATTATTATTCAGTGAGGTTTATGCCTGAGACAAATTTCAGCTGCCAGACCATGGCAGTTCCAGGAAATCATGCATAGCTTTATGTATTATTTCTTTTATTTATCCATTTTTATTATGAATCATATGTGTTGAAATTCCCAGGTTAAAAAGAAAAAAATATAGAAAATTTCAGCCCTGTTAGCTGAAATTCTCCACAAAGTTAAAAATATCTGAGGTTTTAATGACAAACCTTGCCAACACTGCTATGTCAGTTATGAAAAACCCATGGAATACACACGTTACACATAATCCGTGTGCTTTTCCTGGGATAATTTATCTTAATTTCTGGAACAGTCTACATTAATGTGATCTACAACTGATAATGTTACATGACACTTTATCTCCAATGATGTATTAATTGGAGACTAGAACCTGAACACAATGTTTGTGGGAGCATAACTCCACTACCACAGCATAATCTCTACAAAGCAGTTTGCTTGTTTCTCTGCAAGGATTGAATGGTTTGTGAAATTCATCTCCATGCAATGTTTAGGCCCACATTTTATTTAACTTTTTTACAATATTTGCCTCCATTGATCGCTTGCTTGGTTTTAATACTAAGCAAAGTTATTTACTCCATTCAAACATTTCCATTAGGTTCTCCTTCCAAGCGGCACTATGGACAGTTACACCTCCTAGGAATGCAAGTACTCCTTGTTAGAATAATGTCTGTTGTCACTGGAGCACAAAATAGTCTAAGTGGCTTGGCAATTGAGGTGGGTTCAGAAAGATTTTAAATGCAGTGTAGTTCTTTAATTTTCATGTTAAAGATTTTTTGCCATTGTCTAATATCTGAGATAAATTAATTTCAATAAACTCACTGATACACTGGATAAGCTTCGAGTAAAGTCTCATTTCTCTCTGTCTCTTTGCTTGTTCAGATGTCTGATGGGTTGTTTTTTTTTTTTTTGTTACTTTATCTTTTTCCAGGCCCTTTACACTTTTTGTGGGTGCTCTTATCTGAGAAAACAATCTTTTATTTGTAAAGCATATCTAGCATTTTTTTTCTGCTTGTCTGGTCTTCCCCCACTCCACCTTCTTTTACAGAAGGCTTTGGATCTTTTGACCATAGAAAAGTTCAGTGGTGAAAAGTCCGCTAAAAAGATGCCCAGTGATGATATGGCTGTTTCATGATCTTAGGCAAAATTTCCTCCTGCTCAATTACCATATTCCAGACACCTCACCCTGAGCAAATTATTACCTGTGACTAGTAATAGTCTGGTTCTTGGCATCCAGATGTTATTCATGAAGGGAAGTAATACATCACCAAAAAAAAAAATAGTACACCAGCTTCACCCCAAGGATGTACTCCTGATTAGGCCATCTAAGACAAAATTGTTTTTTAATAATAGTGAATTCAGAGATGGCTGATTCTTTTTCATTTCTAGCAGTTTCAAATGTTATTTTACTACCTTTGAATACATGGAGCTTCTCTCTTCCCTCTTGCATTGGGAAGATCATCCTGGTTTGCTAGAAAAATAGATTATAATAAAAAGTCATAACAAGACCTTTCCTGTTTTGTTTTGTTGGTTTGGGGGGGGGGGGGGGGGGTGTTGGCATTTTTTTGTTTGTTGTTTGTTGCTTTAAATGCTGAATTACAGAAACTTCTTATGTTCTTAGTTATGAAAATACAGCCGTTACAATTACCTATTATTTTAAAAGTGGAAGCCTCACAGTAGAAAGCTGTTGGAAACCAGTGCAGACATATCACAGATCACAACATAGAAAGACTGCTGCAAGGCATGCACTGTTCTGCCTTTGTTAAATATATGAGAAAGGAAACAATGGCAATCAGATAGGGTGAAGTATGTTTTAGTCTAGGTGACAGATAATGAAGTTTTGCACTGGATTTTCCATGGCACATTATTCCTTCTAGAGGCTGTGGTCTAGCCTGGAAGATTGATGTGTGATTATAATTACAGCCCATGAGAAATTGTTTCAAGCTTGCAATCTAGTTTGCTTTGGTTTGTTATTTTGCTGCTTTAATTTTCAGGGTCTGTGTGTTTCCAGTGACTGTTACACTTAGCATAAATTACATAGGTGGAAGAGAGACACACTGTCAGTGCTCCATGAAGAGTAATTTGCCTGGTATGGGCTCACAATGCATTATCTTACAATGCTATAATTAATCAAGCTCCTCTTGGCAAGTTAGTGTCAGCTGCAGAGCAAAAGACTTCTGTCAAATCATGACTCACTAGTCTTTATTAGCTGTATAATAACCTTTATAATTGCAGGGGCAGACTGACATTATTTAAACAACATAAGTTCTACCCCTGTGTGTATATACTCAGCTGAGGACACCTACTTACTTCCAGAAATAAGCACTGTGCAGGATTAGCAAAAGATTCATAATCTGATCCCTTCACTCAGCTTTTTGCTCTGAAATGCATGGTTGCTCATAAATTGCAAATTTTCATTCTCTGTTTCAGAATATCTAAATGTTTATTGGTGCAGAAGAGTAAATTACTGACAGATGTAATTACAAGAAATATACCTGTTATTTACCAGAAAAAAGTGGTTTCATGATTGACCCACAATTTAAATTACTGTACAGTGTAGTGCAATATTTACTGAAGTCTGACTTCAGCTCAGTATGCAACAGATTATATCTGGCCTTGTGTACATCCCTCTGCAGCAAACCAGGGAGGGGTATTGTCAGCAGATACATAGCTGTGAGAATCACTTAACACCAAATCATTAACTCCTGTGAAATGAAGGCAACAGAATTCTAAGTGCAAACAGATTCTGCATCTGTGGTAGCCAACACATCTGAAAGAGATGCACAGGAGGGAAAAAAACCCCTGTATTAGAAAAATGACTGACACTGCGTCCTTCTTTTCCTGGGCAGACAGAAGCAACTATCAAACTGCAACTCTGAGAATCACAGCTTAGTCTTTGTTCTCTGCTTTGATTTTGAACGCTTTCATTTCCTCATGCACAAGTAAAAGCACACTGAGAGGATCCAATAGCCATATTAAGGCCTTTTTAAGAGAAAAGTGTTCAAGATTCTGAAAACATATTCTTCTGAGGAATATTAAATATTATCTCAAGAACAGAGATATATAAAATCAGAAGATTTTTTCTAAAACTTTTCTCAGTAATTTTTTCTGGCTACCTGTTAATCACTAGAAGAATGTCTCACTCTTGCTTTCCAAGTGCACTTTAAAAGGACAAAGTTAAAAAAAAAATAAATAAGATCAATGTACTATGTGAAGAGAAAAATAAACAAATTAAATCACAGTGAGGTGAATGTGTCTATTATTTGTGTTTTCTAATTCTCCTACACACATCCATGATGGTGTTCTCATTTTAATGCACTTTATATTCTCTGTTGGATTATATATACAGAGTCATCGACAGGATTTTTCCAGGGTAGTATATGGGTCACTTGCAAGAAATATGAAGAATGGCACTCGGCTGACCTGTGAGGTAGGGTCAGGAAATGACCAGGACAGGAGGTCTCCGGCACTTCAGCTAAGGAACGATGGGCAGTAGTCTAGAATTGCCTTTCTGCACCCACTTCAGACTCACCCTACGGCTGGTGTGTCAATGTGTGTGAGAGTGCCTGGGAGCTTCTCTCACTGTCTTTGGGGATGTGATGTTGCAGATCAGTGGCACCAAGACAGATATGGAAGCTCTGGCTGCATTGAAGATGATGGGGCATTTTTTAAATAGGATTTTCACATGAATATTTCAGTGAAACAATTCAACTCACCCATTCTAACAACAACAACATCAGAAGGGTTTACAGAAAAAAAGAGATGAACATCACAATGCAATTCAAAAATACTGTATAAAGCCATTTTCTGAAATACCACTTTCAGTATATAAAAAACTAAGCCAGGTCTATCCTGAAAATCTAAACACCAGAGGCCAGCTAAAAAGAACCCAAATTTAAATTCTTTATTATATGCTTTTAAGACAGTTGTCTAGATTATAGTTTTCAGTGTCTGAAGTGGCAATGCCACAGTTTTATGAACTCTCAACACTAACAGTTGGAGAAAAGATAAAGGAAGAACTGAGTGAAAGAAAAAATGGAGTTGAGGGAGGAAATAGCGTTAGTATTCCTAAAGCATCACAGTCATGTAGCCGAGAGCCCTCCAGAGATCATGACCTTGGTATATTTATTTTCTGCAAGTTTATATGTGCAAATTGAGGTAGAACAGAATTAAGTACTAGGGCAAGACAGGTTAGAAAAAAGGGCATAGGTCTTCAGTGACAGAAAATACCTAGAACATTTTCAACCACTCTTCCTCTTCCTGTTTCTGAGAAGAGAATTCATTTGAATTTCTATGTTCAATTTACAGTCTAGAGAGCATATGAGCACACATTAATGGACTTTTTTTTCTCTTGTGCCTCTGGCAATATTGAACACCTTTCTGAGTTTTTTTACATCAGCCAAAAATGATGGTGTGTGTCTTACACAGGATAGTTAAGCAATTGATGCAGACATTTTCATGACATAACATCTATACTCTTCTTTGTTTTACTAACCATTTCCTTTTTTCTCTTTTGTTCTCTGTTTTGAACTAGTACTGACAACACTTGGTGTTTAACTTTCGTTGTACTTTTTGTTGGATGACTAAACAAAGAAAAAGGTCTGTGATTTGTCAGTGTAAATTCCAGAGTATATTTAGAAAGTAGATTGTTCATAGAGAAAAATCTGCAGGAGGAAAGAGAAGGTAATTGAAAGTATCAGGTAAGAAACTGTGTGTGCATTCAAGTTATGATGTGATTTTATATGCAAGAGTTAAAAACTTTTTAAAAGCCCTACAAACAATTAATGAATTAATAGAAGGAAGGTACACCACTGCATGTAAACAGACTGATGCCATGTAACCAATGATGTAAAGTTATCTCTGAATTGTGGAGGGTTTTATTTTTTATTATTTGTTCTGTGCATAGAAGGTTTGTTCTGTATGCAATGCACATCACATATGGCTTGTGGTATCTGGATTTATACAGTAGTTTTTCATTTCTGATGTCAGAACTAAAAATTATGGCAGTCACATGAATTTTCTCACTGATCTTGTGATTCTTTGTTCAAGTCTTTTGGAAGCCTTCATCCTCTTACAAATACATGTCTAAATGTTCTGACCATGGGGGGGTTTTTTGTGGGGTTTTTTTGGTTGTTTCCCCCCCCCTCCCCCCCCCATCCATCCCACAACTGTTGTAGATTAATCCACGTATACTCAATTTGGAAAGTCTAACATATTCAGTTTTAGGTTCACGTCACAATCTGAGGCTGAGAATTGCTTTTTTTCAAAATGTATCCCAGGTAATGATTGCCCACTTGCTTGTATATCAATAGTATGGGACACATGACATCACTGATGAAACACTTTAAATTCTACCCTGAGGTTTGCCAGTAAGTTAATGACTTCTATGTTCTTTCACTCTAGGTATTAGTAGAAAGGTCCTGACAATTCTCAGTAGAAGCAAACAACACAAAAATAAAATATAATCTACGGACCTTTTCTCAATTAGATAATTTGCTGCATACTTAGATAACTTGGTAGCACTGATTCAGACAGGGGATGAGACTGAAATCTCATGTCACTATACACTAGATTAAGACTGACCGCTCACAGGGTACTTTTAGGATATTCTAATGAAACAGTCTGCACCATCCCTCGCCTACGTACAGACTAGATTTGTATTTGATCAAGTTGAGCTGTAATGATCGAGTATACCCTCTATGACAACATCTACTATTCTCTTTTGACTCAGTTCACCCACAGAGGGTTGCTAGGAAGGACTTGCCTGTGTAGGAGACTGTAGATCACTTACAGTGGCTTACCCTTCTGCAGAGATTCTAATTTCACTCTTGTCCTTTCCTTTCTGTTGCTTCCATTCCTACTACATATGAAAAACAAGTGATTTTCCCTTTTATTACTTTTCTGATTTGTCTTTATTCCATAAACACTGACCGTGGAAGTGGAATTTTCACAGGCTAATGCCAAGGCAGATCCTTCTGTGTAGAGTGAGTTTAATATTAATTTTATTCATAACAGAGCACACATTGCAGAAAGATGGAAGTTTTAATTGAGATTGGGTCAACTCAGAGACTAAGTGTCAAATAATTACACAAGAAAAATTTTTTCTGTACTGAATGACTTGGCTTTGGGCTGAATAGCCTTTGCATCTTGAAAACGTAGATCTTATGTTTATGTAAGAACCTTCAGAATGTTCAAACTCCTTTGTCAATTCTCATTCAGAACTACCTACAGCACTCACGCTGAGAGGATCCCATGAAAATATACTTGTTGCATTCTCTAGCAAGCTACACTCACCTTCAAAAGGAGGTGAGTTTAACAGAGCACAGCAGAAATGTGTGGATTTAGAATGTCTAAACATACCTTAATGTTGCAGAAGCAGCTTTCTGGTATTTAGATGATAATGGAATTAAATGCGTTACCCTTAAGAGTGCTATCTTTTCAATGTTTTGTTACTGCAGATTTGTAAGGAGAGAGGATATATTTAGTTAAACTGTCCAGCAAGGTAGAAAGAAGCAGATGTGCCTTTGAACACACAATCCCTTATACCAATGCCACACACAAACTCTAGTTTCACGTTTATGTGATAAAACCATTTCTGTTCATTCCACTTACACTTTATCTAGCATTCTCAGTCTTAAATAATCCTGAGTCCTCTCTTACAGCAGCTGTGGATAAAATAAAACATCATAGTAAATTCGAGTCAACTTTTTGTTGATACTGTTAGAGATAGAAGGAAGACAGTAGAGAGCTAAAGAAATGGAAAACAGAAAATCCTCTCGTGTTTAAGGACAACCATGTTCAGAACTTAGCTTGGATAGTGAATATCCAACCTGTCACTGTTGGTCAAGGTCATTGTCCTCACAGATGAAATATATATTATTAGAAAATATCTTTTAAAAACTGAGTGTCTGGCTTGCTAAAATAGTGAAAATGAAGAAAAATTCCAGCAACTCAGGAGGTCAAATGTGAAATAGCTTTTGAGAATTGTAAATTGTCCTTGTCCTGGTTTCAGCTAGGATAGAGTTAATTTTCTTCTTAGCTAATACAGTGTTGTGTTTTGGATTTAGTATGAGAATGTTGTTGATAACACACTGACATTTTAGTTGTTGCTACGTGGTGCTTACTCTAAATCAAGGACTTATCAAGTTTCCCATGCTCTGCCAGTGAGCAGGTGCGCAAGGAGCCAGGAGGGAGCAAAGCCATAACAGTTGACCTGAACTAGCTAAAGAGGTATTTCATAACACAGAACATCGCACTTAGCATAGAAAATTGGAGGAGTTGTCTGGGAGCCACCGACCACCATTTGGGGACTGGCTGGGCATCGGTCAGCAGGTGGTGAGCAACTCTATTGTGCACTTTTTTTTTTTTTTTTCCCTTGAGTTTTATTCCTCTCTCTCCCTCTCCTCTTCATTATAAGTCATTATTAAATAATAATTATTAATTATTGTTGTGGTTACTTTATTTCAATTATCAAATTGTTCTTATCTCAGCCCACAGGTTTTACTTTTTTCTGATTCTCCTCCCCATTCCACTGGCAGGTAAGGGAGTGAGCAAGTGGCTGTGTGGTACTTAGTTGATAGTTGGGATCAAACCATGAGAAAACTTGTTGTATTGTAAGCACATATAAGAAAAAGAGGACAGCGAGAAAGCCACACAAAGAACAGAACACTCAATAGGTTAGCAATCTAACTTCTATTTACATCTGATATAATTCAAACATCCTGTTATAAAGCTGAGAGATAAAGTAAAGCAAAATAAATTACTCTGTTTAAATATCCTCTGCTCATATCTGCAAATCAATACTTTGGCTCTGCAAAGTAATGAACACCTCAAATTCCTTTGGTTCCACCATGACCAGCAATTAGCTCCTGCTCACATCAGTGGTTGCCAGTCCATTAAATGTTTTCATGCAGAGCTCCCAGACCTAACCAAACCTGAGGCTGAGCGTTACACCAAGGTGAAATGTACTCCATCAAATTGCCTGTTCAGAAGCTGTACAATCTGTATCTTGTGAAACTATAAAGCTTTGGAGAACATGCCTACAAGTCCAAGACAAATTTGTGTGTTTTCATATAAGTTTGATTTATCAAAAAAAGGAGCTTTCAAGAGCTATACCAGATCAAAGAAAGGATGGCTGCTTTGCGAGCTCCTGATTGTTTCTGTCAGCTCCAAGGCATTTACAGGCCTGGATGTTCCATCTGAAGGAGCAGCAGTAGACTGGAAACAGTACTTCACTGATTTCTGATCCTGGCTTGCTATGGGGCCTTATGAGATGGAAAACTTTTGGTTTCAGCACTGAAACCAGGAGTGATACTGCTTTCTGGTAAGTGTCATTACAAAGCCATGCAGATTAGTGCAGATATTCAAATATTATGAGCATCACATAAGCTTTGAATGTTAATATACATGGGGAGACAGAGACTCATGGGTGGCAGAACAACCTCCATCTGGTTTACTACAAAATGGAGATTGTCAGTCATGTAGGGAACTGCATTTTAATGGTGGAAAGATATTTCCTCCAAACAAATTAGGGAGAGTAGATGACATATTGGTTATGAAAAGTAACTCTTCTGGAAAGTACAGGATGTCTTATAAGTAATAAATATCTCAATCTGATCTGCTGTGGCATTAGACATATTATTATCGTAATAAAATGTAGTCACACTTATTGTGGTGGAAACTACAGGAAAGTATAATCTCTACAAGAAGGTTTATGCAAGTTTCTCTAGCAAATTCATATCATACATAATCTCATGGAGGAAAATAAAAATATAATTATTCTGTTAAATCCTTTCCCAGTATTCTACCTCAGTTTTGGTATTTCTGACTTTCTGTTTAATAACAAGATACCATTTATCAATAGCGGAAGAAATATAGAACATTTTTTCAGGTAAATACAAAGCAAAATTTTTTCTTTTCCTAAAATGTACTTGATTTAGCTAACTTTGTCAATACCTACTTTTTTTTTAGTAATGGTAAACAGTCAAAACCAAAATCAAATATAATCTATGTTCAGTTGCCATTACCTATCTTAGGTACAATATTTCTTCAGTAACTTGTGCGATATTGGCACAATGGCTGCTGCAACACTATTTCATCTTGACTACATTTGAGTGAATAATATACAAGGAATACTGTATTCCCCAGTGCTAGTTTCTTGCACTTCTGTAACATGTCCAGGTCCCTGTTCTCAGATGTATTTTTCATCTGAATACATTTCAATATATACATACACAATTGAACACCTTCACTTTGAATTAGTCATTGAAAGCTGACCTGCATATATTCCTGAAGTCTTTAAGAGACCAAACTTAAAACTAGTGTGTTCATTACAGGGTCATGGGAGCATTTACCTGCTAGCTGATCAACACTTCTATCTCATATTTTTCACTAAGCCAACTCTGTAAAGCACAGGTTTCTAATTAAATGTAGAATAGCAATGTAGAATAATATTTTCCTACTTAATTCTGATGTGTGTGTTTATTATGAATTTGATTTGCCAAGTGTTTGTGAAGCACCTAAAAGATAAAACTCAAGGACTTTCTTAGATTCAGACATAACCTGTTTTTTCATTAGTCCAAATCCAGTAGGTGTTTGATTCATGTATATTCCATTAAATATGTTCTCAGATTAAAAGTATACACATTTAGCCATTGAATTAAGAGAAGAACATCTGTTTTTCATGTTTCTTATGATGGAGCTAAAACTATTGTCACTCAGAAGCATCTGTTTCTTCCATTCTAATAAACCTCTGGACCTCCATTCTATGCACTAAACAAGTTCAGATGTTGAGGATGGGGGGGTGGGGTGGGGTGTGGGGGGTGGGGGGGTGTGGGTGTGTGGGTGTGTGTGTGGGGGTGTGGGTGTGGGTGTGGGTGTGTGGGTGTGGGTGTGTGTGGGGGGGTGTGGGGGTGGGGGTGGGTGTGTGTGTGTGTGTGTGGGAGGGTGTGTGTGGGTGTGGGTGTGGGTGTGGGTGTGTGTGGGTGTTGGGGGTGTGGGGGGGGGTGGGGGTGTGTGTGGGGAGTGGGTGTGGGTGGGTGTGCGGGGGTGTGTGTGTGTGCACGCGTGTGTGCGTGTGTGTGTGTGTGTAAACCAGGATGACAGTGCAAATTGGACATTGGTTAATAGCTGGAAACTTGGAAGCAAGTATCAGAAAGAGAAGGTGATAGAAAAATCAGTGTTCAGAGTAATACTAGTTCTATATTTTTCTGGTTTGAATCATCTTGCTAAAGACAGGGTCATTTAATGAAAAAGCACTCCTCACTTGCATGTTGTTGTTTAGCCTGAGGCAAACCCCTGTGACAATGTGAAGCCAGCATTTGCTGTTGGTGCAAAATTGCTCCTCACTCCTCTTTGCCACTAAAACAGATTTGCAGGCATCTATGGGGGAAAGGAATGCTTTCCATGAGATTTGTCTTTTCATAGACTTTATAAGTAATCCATAACAGAGGTGAAACTACCAGAGTTCAAGCAAAGTACTCTATGAAGAGCTACTGCTTTTGATTTTCTACAGCATGTTTCCATAGTGCTTAACAGAAAATTGTCTTGGCTTATGATGTTTCATTGAATCTGTAAGTCCTTCCTTCCAGCAGTAAGACACAACCATATTCTGCACAGATATAAAAACACCTACACTACTCAAACCTTTTAAAAAAACATTCCTGTACTAAACATATTTGTTTTAATAGTATTAGCCTTTGACTCCACTAGCCTTCAATTTGCATGTCCTTCCCAAGTTTCATGTAATGTTTTACAAGAGCCAAAACCTGCTTTCATGTTCATAAATTTTAACTGAGAGTGTGTGATCTGGACACTTTTTCACACTTCCCTGGTAAGGTAGTACATTTATTTTCTACCAGGTGATCGTATTCTTGAAGTATGAACAAAATGGACTAATTCTTTAAAGCAAGGGTCCTCAAACTTTTTAAACAGGGGGCCGGCGCGCGGATGAAGTGGCAGGCAGCCACCTGTGGCTGCGTGGTTTCCCCCCCCCAACCCCCGGCGGGTGTGTGTGTGTGTCTGTAAATACCGTGGGGCCGGATTTAGGACCCTGGGGGGCCGTATCCAGCCCATGGGACGTAGTTTGAGGACCCCTTCTTTAAAGGAATACATATTGGTAGCAAAAAAATAATTCTAAAGAAATAATTTCCTTGCCAGCTACAGACTGACACTGCAAGAAAGACTGCCACTTTCTCCAAGCTTGTCTAGAGAGTTAGCCTCAATTACTGTGAAAAGGACAAATCCCAGCTACACTTGTTTCGAAGAGATTTCCCCTCAGAGTGAACCCAGAAGCACTGAATCCAACTTCCTTACAGAAACAATTATTTCAAAGATCTCACCACTTGCTGTCATCCCTCCCCATTTTGACCATTCAAAACTGTAATATCTTTTGGCCACATCTTCCACTTGAGCCAAGCCTCAAAATGGGAATGTCAACATTTCCCAGCCTGGCCAAACAGCACATTGCAGGGCAGGCTCTGGGTGCCCCCTCAGCACATCATTTGGGTGTCTGTTTACTTGAGCTTGGCAGGATCTTTTTGGAAAGCTTGGAGGCAGACAGATCTTCCACCCAGTCAAAATTCAGTGTAAAAGTTATTCCCATTAGTTATGAAATAGCTATTGATGGTTTATGCCTCCTCTTTTTAAAAGGTTGGGAAAGGCCTTCAAGCCTTAAATTACATTAATTATGGTAAACAAATTCTACAAATAAAAAAGAAATGATAACTTACATAAACCACAACCTTTTGCCCTGCATTATGTTAACCTACTGTGTTTTGTTTTCCACAGTTTTAGCATTGTTTTATTTCACTTTTATATTAAATCACTATTATACCTTTTCTTACATTTATTCAGTAATACTGAGGACTTCTGTTTTGATTCAGACTTGAAACTTTTTTACTTCCACTGAAAATGTTAATGTTTATACTTTATACTATGTTTTTATGTATAAAGCTTTCAATTATACCACCTGGGATGTGAAAAGAATTGTGGGATTTGGTGCATACAACTTCACAAAGGCAAAAAATCTTTTCTGTTATCTTCAGTCTCGAATACAAGATGCAAAAAAATTTGGGATGCCTATCTAAAAAGCAAAATGTGCAGTAGTCAGTTCAGCCCCTTCACTATAAATAAATGGTAGACCTTCAACATTTTTTCAATTATAATAAATGTTTGCAGCTTTTGAGTTTATTTATACTGACAAATAAAGGTAAATAATGGATAAGTAGACATTTAATTTATAGTTATTGAAAACTAGCACACACTATATATGGTTTAGGATACTATTTGATATTTATGAAGTCCCAGTTTTCTATGAATATAAAAATTCAGTAATTATTACTGTCACTATTTGCTATGTCTATGCAATTCACTTTAACTTACAGGAATTAGGGGTTTGGTTGCATTTAGAAGGTGAGAGATGATTACCAGCTATTCCTCTGGATTTATGCTGTTGTGCATTTTATTAAAAAACAGTTTTTCACTATTTTGCAAGCCTTTTTGAAAATGTTTGATTGAAGTGGTAGTATCATCTTACAAATTTCCCCAGACCATTTATGTTATATTTATACTATATTATGTAGCATAATATTAACCTATAATTCTTCTTAATTCTTTCTTAAGAAAGGACACCATCCACAGTCACCACTGAGACAATTTGCTATTTCATTTTCTAACTATAACGGTCTTTCTAACATTTAATAGGATGTATTCTTCATGTAAACCTTCTTAAAGTGAACCTAAATTTTGAGACCTGGGTACAAACTCAAGACTGGTCTTTACACATAAAACATGTAAAGCTTTGAAACTCCAGGAATGCCTGGGGATAACTACATTAACTTGATTAATTTGTTAATAGTCTCTGGACTAAGGTGGAGCAAGAAAAGCAATGGAAAGGGGTAAACCAAGGTGGCTTGAGGGATTGCTTATGGGGCAAATGTAGTCTTTTGTTTTTCTGTGTTGATTCTGTCATGTGACTGTTTCCAGATATATCTGATGTACAGCAGTTGTGCAGTGTCTCCTTTACACTCACATACCATGCCATTGAGTCATCAAGTCCCATGTACAGAGATTTCCCTGGCAAACATTTTTGTCTGGCAACGACTCTTCATGTCCCCTGTAAAAATGCTCCAAATTGATATATGACCAACACATTTGGGGAAAAAAAGACCACTCAGAAAAGCAACATAAGTAGAGGGGATTTCCTCTCTTCTTTCTTTCGTCTTTGTATGTCCCACTGCCTGTATGCCTTGTATTATATCAGGAGTAAGTTACTACCATTTTCAGTTCCATTGTGATGCTCTGAATGTACCTACTTGAAATTTATCCTTGATAAATTTTCCAGGGTTCCTTGGAAACAATAATACTTATATTCTATACTAGTAGGAAATATCAGTTTGCACAAATTGGACTAATTCAAACAAATGGAGGACTTACTAATTTCTTTATTGTAACTAGTAAGTTTAATGTGTTGATAAGACAAGCCTTGTGACACAAGAAACGGAATTTTCAAGTCCTCGAACATCCTTATCTTCCCTGGATATTTACAGAGTGGACCTACTCCTGCTGTCTTCCCAGCCTTGACTGTGGGATCTAGGAGGACTTCTCAGCTCTTAGGTCTGCAACCACATTGTCCTGTCCCCATAGCAGGATGAGGTTTGGACTCACCTTCCAAAGCTAGGTCTGCACACCATACTTGACAGGACAAATACATCCCCAAGACCTATTCTGGATTGCACTTCAGCCTTTATTTTTCAGCTGGTGAATGATTGTCAGGTTTCTTCCCAGTTTTCCTTCTTAATAGGGAAAGTTAATTATATTTTTTGAAATGAGGTATAATTACTTCGTAGAAAGCTGCTGGAAAGGTATGAATCATTTGCTTTTAAAGCAACATTTGTTAGAAAGACGAGCACCTTCATGCCATTGCAGGAAGCAAAAATCTGAATTCTTACTTTGAGGCTTACATATGAAGGGCAATAGATGTTCTCTCAATTAATGAGGCATGCTTCATTGATGGCTTTGATATAAGTAGCTTATAAAACTGTCAAAAGTGATTCAAAGAGTATTTTTTGCAACAAGACCATGACCTAAACCACCCATCATATGTTAGGTTTACTAGGCATTCTACATCTCAGTTATCAAAGGAACTAAATATAAATCTAGCATAAAAAGCTCTTGCTGTATAAGACAGTTGACTTGACTCCAAAATAAATTCTTCAAAGGGCAGATATAAAAAATCAGGAATATAATTTTATAATGGAGAAATGAAATATTGAGCTGATTCACTGACAAGACATCTACATCTTCATGAAGGTGCTTACTGCCATTTTATACTTAGGTACGTAAAAAATGTGTGACAATAATAATTAAATCATACTGAAGTTCTACCTAATTAACTAAAAACTAACAGAAATAATACAAACCAAAATTATAACAATTTCTTAATATTATTCTCAGGCTATATGAAAATTTGAGTAGGTAAATGAGGGCAGAAGATAGATTATGTCAGCTCCAGTTTCTGTCCTGACACTCTGATATCTTAGGCAGTTTTGAGAAGTTCTTTGAGGCTGAAATTATAAAAAAGATCAATAAAACCACCTCTCCTGACAGCCATGAATCAAGTCAGCCAAATATTCAGGCAAGTCATGCAATTGGTCTACTCCTTTTTCATTAGTTTGTGAACATGAATTAAGAAATAGGACAGATATTGGCATGCTGCAGTAATGGGGAGATCAGTTATGTTTCCTGAAACATTATTTGATCTAATATTCGGGGACATCTTACAAAACTTATATATGTTGATACTGGCACATCTATATATCTGTAAAAATATGAAACAATTATTTAAAAAGGAATATATTTCTTTTTTATACCCCAATTTTAGTAATTTACTTTTTTTTCTTTCTAAAAGGATACATTTAATTATTAAAGACTGTTTTAAAAAATAATTGATTCATCATTATATTTATATAACTAAAATAGTGTCAGTTCTTGATTTCAGTGCATTAGATGATTTCTGATCCTATAAAAAGAATCAGCTTCTAGACATGAGCTAGTAACAAAAGAAGCATTAGAATGCAGTTATTGCAATCTGAAATCATCACAAGTTGTGGATATTTCAAAGCATAAATAAATGAACAGTCACATTACTTTTCCACAAAATTTCAAAGTGGATCAGAAAGAGTATGTTTAACAATTATTAAAAATCAATTATCTATCAATATATGAAAGTTTCAAATGTATATAAAGGTTGAAAAAGGCATAAAAAGAGTTTCTGATCTGTGTTAACATTACTGATACTCTGCCTATAAGCATCTAAGTGCTTCTTTTTTGTGGGGAAGGTAAATGTGAAAAATAAATATATAGTTATTATTTCCATCATGCTACGTAGAAGAAACAATCAAAATTAGATTTTCTCTTCCACATTCACTATATACATTTGTATTTGTTCGCTTGTGTCTAGCCACATAAGACATATAAAGAACTCATCTGTAGAGATTTTATGCTGGCTTTTTACACAGAATTATTGTAATGAAAATTTAACTTGTGAGAAGGATATATATATAATAAACCAAAACAAAGTGAAAATTCATAGCGAGCCTCTTATAAATGGTCCTGTTTTCAAATATTTCCACAGTTCACCAGCATCGAGAACTGAATCTGTTTTATCCTTCTCATGCAATTCATCTTCTCCCTGTGTGGCTCATAACTTTTCCAGACATGTATGATACAAACAAAAGACATATTTCATTACCTTTTCTGAAACAGTTCTGTTCTTGTTGCTTTTGGACTGACATGTGTTGGATATTAAAAGGAAAGGGAAAAAGCTTAGAAAAGGGGTTTGCTCATAACCTCTTTAACACTGTTCTCACACACAGACTTGCTGAGTGGTGTGAAAAAGTACTTACCTACAGAAATCAATCAAAATTTTGCCATGAACTTTAGTGAAGCTAGAATTACATTGTTTACATCATTCACTGGGTCAGGTTTAGTAATGCTGGAAGTGGCAAGGCTGACTTCAGAGTTAAGCTAGGTGCGTCACCCTATTCTAGCTCAGTGTGCAGCATGTAAAAGGTATCCTCTAAATCAAAAGGAAACACTCCCAGTGGTATAGTTTTCATCTAAGTACTATTTATTTACCTACTTACTGTTTCTGTTAAGCATCATTTACTTCTTTCTGTAATTGTAGCTTTAAGGTCCTGTGAAAAACAGAAAAGCAAATTAATACATTTCTGGTTTATACCCCTCATTTATGAGTGGGTACAGAGATATGGGTATACGAGAGAAGGGAAGAAACTCAAAAATCTAATTTACAACGGCAACCACTGTTGATGCTGATTTTTGTAATGGAGGGTACTCAAGTTCAAACACTGGAAATCAGTTCTGATAATTAACAGTTTGAATTTTTAGTTTTGGTATAGCCAAAATTTCAAAATCTGTTGCAGCCTATGTGCAGATTACTGGTTTTGGAAAAGGAAGTGCATATAAAATCCTCAGTCATTTTGAATTTGTTTCTTTTCCTTTGGATTCTTGTAAATCTGATAGTTTATCATTCTAATGGATCAAGGATATACCAAGAACAGCATTTTAAAAACTATTTTGATATTTCTGTTCCAATCCTTTTGGAGACAACAAATTTTCAGAAAGGTTTGCTGTAAACTTGTTATGATCTTCTGATGCTGATTTAGTCAGGTCTCATGATTTCTCCCATTCCATTGTGTAAACTAAAAGAAAATTTATATTATTATGAGGTCCTCATGTGGCAAAACACTTAAATAAGTGCTTAAATGTAGCTGGTCTCACTGAAATCATTATAACTTCACAAAGGAATAAGTTATGTTATTAAAAGGAAATATGTGGTTGCAACCTAGCTAGGCAGTCATCTAAGAAGAGATTTTTACTACAGCAAGACCTTAGTCCCTTTCATAGCATCAGATAAATCTGTTCCAAAAAATGCAGCTTGGCTCTACTTCTTCCATTAATTTTGTCTTTCTCCCCACAAAACCAGAAATTGAGTGATTTCTTACATACTTGACATAGCAAAACAGAGTCCATCAGAGGGCAATGTTGTTCATTATTTACCTATTTTGGACAAATTTGCAAAGCATTGTTGAACACAAGTTAAGAGAAAATTATTAATCTTTATTTTTAACGTCCCACTTTCCCAGGCAGTTCCAGTTTAAAAAAGGTCTCATCTAGGCGGAGAGAGGGAGGGAAATGGAAATGGAGGAAGTAAAGAAAAAGAATGTTTCCATCTGTCACTTAGAGTTTTCTTCTAACAGCTGCTGATTTGACTAATGACAGTTGCATAATTACCATTTCACACATGTTTGATAATGTTCTTTGTTTGGACTGCCAGTTGTCTTGATGGAGTACACTCGATGGTGCTATTCAAGAGTGGAAACCTGCTTATTTCAAATCCATGCCTAGAGCAATTTGAAGAGCATGAGCTCCCTATGTGAAAAATTCATGCCTTTTTTGCAAACACTTTTTGTAGATTTTTCATTCTCACTCTGAAAAATCCACTGCTGGAATTCATAAATACACCAATAATATAGAGCTTTTCTTGAGTGAACAAATGCCTTTTTGCACATATCAATACAAGTGTTCAAGAAAGCATAATCATTAGACCGACACCCAAATTATTTTACCAATGCTTTTTAATAGAAGAGAGCGTAAGAACCAGTGTACTTCACCCTGCCTCTGATCCAAAGCTCATTGAACATATAGAATTATGCCTTGATCTATCAACAAAGATACTATCTGTACTGATAAAGCTGTCTTCAGTCAATGAAGATTTGCTTCTGAGTCCAACATTTTTATATTAAATCATAAGTGGAATCTTAGTAATGACTGAATCATTCCTTCAAGTCACTTAATAATATTTCCATTGTCCCATGAGGGGAAAGTTCCCATATTTCTAATCTGCTAGGAAGTTAACCAGAAGATGCATTTAAATTTGTTACTCACTGTCCCACCGGTGAATATCCTTACCAAATAATTAAGAATACCTTAGAAATATAGTGTTAAAAAAGAGCTATCTAATTGGAGCTCCTCAAGAAGCATTTTGACAGTGTAACAGAAAACTCTAGTGTGCTTTCATCTTTCTGTGTTGCACTCCACATTAGTTGCACTCCACATCAGAAAAGAATTAGTTAAAACATTCCCCAGTAAACAGAAGAGCACCTTTGTCATGAAAATGTTCTTCAGAACTAATTCCACCTGTTGAACTAGTACAGCATTAGCAAACTAGAATCAAATTAGGGGAAAAAAAATCATGAAGTAAATGATCATTTGAAAGCTGGTTTCTTCAGTGTCCAAAAGATAGTACAAAATACAGACATATAATTGAGGGAGCAGTACTGTTTAGCAGCCCTGAAATACAGATCAGTTTATTAAACCTATATACTATGAAGTGATGAGCGATTAAGGATCTTAATTTAAGTTCAGGTACTGAACAAATGTAACCATACAGGTTCTGAAGTTGTTTCCAAAGTCACTTAACAAATCTAAAAAAAAAAAAAAAAAGAAAAAAGTTGTTAGATGTACATTTGGGAAAAGGTTTGTCTATTAGAGATTGAAAACATTCCTATCGATATTACAATATAACATTTATTCAGAAAGCATGTGTAGGCATATTCAGAGGTTACTTTTTCTGATAATTTTCTCCTCTATATAGATTCTCAAGCCACCATCATCACTGTAATGTAATTGCTTCCCTCTAGAGCTTAAGCACTCTGACTAACATCTGTCACACATAGTTCATGATCCCTCTCAACCTATCCCTAGGGAGTGTATGTACAGCAGTGTGTCATTTTGTTTGGGTTCGATTTGAGGGAATTGATTTTTCACATATTGCTGTATCATTCCTTAGGCATGTAGACAGAAAACTTGTCAGTCATTACCTATCTCATGAAATTATGTGCATTTAGTAGTTTAATACACCAAGATGAAATATGTTTTATAAAGTATTCTTATCTATTTTGGGGCAGTTGAACTGTAGCTGTTACAAAAGTCAATTGCTCAGCTAATGTGCTCAACAACATAAGAAATGGGTGGAAGTCTATAAGAAGGCTGTACGTCTCTTAGCACCTTTGGCATTTTTACAATGCAGAAGAGTGATTAAAGTATAATTCAAGTTCTTTGACACTTCGTTCACTGTAGTTCAAGTTGATTAGCTTTTCTGGCTGGATTACTGGGTTTCCTCCAACTTTTATGGTATAGCTAGCGATGCCATCTGTCTCAGGTATTTTTCCTCTTAAAGGCTTCATGACTTTCTGTATCTTCTGTTTTGAGTGAATAAGGTAAGGGTTTCTTTTTATGTCATAGGAGGTGGTGAAACTTGTCGTGTTTGTCTCTGCATTCTTGTAGAGCTGCTGGTAAAGCTCATCTGCTCTCTGCAGGATGCTATCTCTCCCTCTGTAATTACTCTTTCATCACTGTCTGAGAGGGACATCTGGTGTCAATTATCTGTTTTCTTCTCATCTTGCTACAGCTGTTTCTTTTAAGAGTATTTTAAATCATTTCTATGTTGCACCATATATTTGAATCCTTTGTGATCTTCCATTTTCAAGGTCATGCAGAACTTGCAGTTGGAAGCAATTGGTCTTTCTCTGTTTTAATTCCATTTCTTTTATAATGAGTGTCCTATATGCATTTGCAATACTAAACTGGTAGTGGTAAAACATCATCCAGATATCCAAAGGTACAGCTATAATGAGGTTTCTTTTTTCAAGGAAACTACCTGGCCTGGTGAGAACTTGATGTAACTTGAGAGGAACAAGTTACATCAGGGCAATCAGATGCTCACCAAGAGAATATAAGTAATTCGTACTTGATGTGTTAACTGTATTTTCTTACAACTCATGCAGTAGTATAAAAAAATTAACGTGTAAGAATACATAGAAAAAACATTTTATGGCATTTCTGATCAGCCACTTTTCCCCCCTTACATTATGATAATTAATTTAATGGTTTGCTTTTTCTAGTCTTGTTGACTTCAGTAGCAATAGTCATTTAATGTAAGACCTAACAAGGCTGAAGGCTTGAATCTGGAAACTTCAGGTAAAATACACTGAGTGTGTACAGAGACATTGGCCCTAGCAGATTCTCACTCAGACATCCATTAGCAGAGCTCATACCAGCAGACCAGATGACTGCCCTCTCTCTATAACTAGTCATAACATCTTGTTTGTATTAAGGACAGGGAGCTAACACTGTACCAAATACTGCTGATGTATCTTATCCAGGTCTAGAATTCTCTTACACAAAGTTGCAAGTGAACACAGACAAAGCTAGTGAGAGAAAATCCCAAAGTGAAAGCATTTTTAAGACCTCATCAACAGTTTTGGATCCTGAGTAAAAGTCTGCTTACCTGAAATAGGTAAGAAATTTGCAAAAACCAGATAATAGACATTCAACCATTTCATTCCAGGCTACATGTGTGGTTGCAGGGCAATTGTTACTCAAAGATAAAAAGCAAACCAAACCTCTCCCTTAGACAGCTTATTATCTCCCTTTTGTTTTTTCTGTCCAAAGAGAGAAAGCTTATTACTATTTTTTTTTTCTTCTGACTTAAATAGTGCCAAGGACACAGGCTGCTCACATTTCCTATATTTGATTGGAGTGCTATATAACTGCACTGCTGAATATGCCAGGGCAAAGATTAAACTCTTATTGATTTATTTTAGGTACGAACCATTTGCACTTTTAGGTACCTTGAGGGGAACAATAAATAGCCAAAGATTTATACAGTCTCTGGTGATGAAGAGCAATGCCATGGTGACCAGTCACAAACTTGAATCAACATATATATTTCCCTAAATTAGCCCCTTTTCCGAGAGGAGTAAGAAATTTATTTGTTTCAAGGCTACTGCCTTATTGTGGTTTGCTGAGTATTGCTTTAGTTGAACTTTAGGTCTTAGTTTCATGGTTCTACTTGCATTTGGTGGCCAAGGGAAAAACTATGGATGTCACCTACCTGGACTTCTCTAAGGTCTTTGATTCAGTCCCCCATAACTCTCTTACTTGTAAATAGGAGATGGATTTGATGGATGGACTATTATATGGATAAGGAATTAACTAGATGGTCACATCCAAATAGCTACAGTCAATGGCTCAATGTCCAAATAGAAACTGGTAGCATGTGGTATCCTTCAAGGTTCTGTACTGGAAGGAATATTATTTCAAATCTTCTTCAATGCCATAGTTAGTAAAATTGAATGCACCCTCAGCAAGTTCACACATGGTACCACGCTGAGCTCCCACCCCATCCCACTTGGTGAAAGGAGGGAAATGCTGGTTTGGATCTTCTACATGGCAACTAAGAATAACCATGGTTACTCAGAGACTTAAGGCAAAACAGCAGCTTTTACCAGCCATTTTGCTTATTGCAATTGGTACATGGCAAAGAAAAGTGATTTGTAAACTTGAATTCTTAAGCATGTGGTACAAGAAAACAGAGTAAACTTGAATTCTGAGACTTCGGACATATGGATCTGTAAACTTGAAATATATGAGAAAACAGAGAAAGAAAGAAAGAGAAAGTATTCACCACCATTGGATCTCTTGTGGCCTTGATCAGCAGTCTTCTATGGACTTCAGGTAATCCTTGGGTAGTGGGCACGCATGTACACCTACATGGGGCACATATTTATGTCAGTCTCCACCCAGCTGCACCCTTGAGGTGGACCTTAGAGTATTGATGTACATATGCATTAGGCCTTGGGGAAAGTTCTTCAAATGAGTTGGAAGGTGGTATTGGGGTTCAGGTGTCTCCAGACACCTGACTGAATTACCTTTGATTGTCCTCTCCTTCAGTGCACAGGCACTTTGCCTCTTAGCCTAAGTGACCCCTAGGCTCAGCTTTGCACAGAAAAGGGCCACCTCACCTCCACAGACTAACTCTTTGTATCTTCCCTCAGGCAAAGCAGATGTTAAAGACATTCTCAGAATGTTAATAGCCCTTCACAAATGTTAATAGGCCCTTACAGCTCCTGCATAACTGTTAGGGCAATCCTTAATATCAGCACAGACTGGGGGATGAATTTGATTGAGAGCAACCCAGCAGAAAAGGATTTGGGGATAGTGATGGATAGAAAAAAAAAAGATATGAGCTGGCACTCACAGCCCAGAAAGCCAATAGTATCCTGGGCTGCATAAAAAAGAAACATGGCCAGCATGTCAAGGGAAGAGATTCTTCCTTCTCTACTCTGCTCTCTTTAGACCCCACCTGGAGTACTGCGTCCACTTCTAGGATTGTTGCTTAAACTCCCAAATTACTCTGATTTAATTAAACAAGAATGTGCACAAAGTTTAGGTCAAGCTGACCAACCCTCTCATGTCGTTAAAACTGATGAGTGCAAGGACTTCTTATCAAGGGAGTCAATTTTGGGAAACAAGGAACAAATGGGGAAAAAAACACTATTATCTAAATAATGGAGAAAGAAGCCTCCAAGTGAAAAACCTGTGGTGGCAAGTGGAGACAAGCTGAGAAGTCGTTCAACCCAGACAAAGGCTATTGTGGTAATGGGAGATCACGACCTCCAGCTCAAATAGCCCCCTCCCAAGAGAGGGCAAGCTCCTGCTTCCAGAGCATGTGTAGTTGGTAAAAAACACTTCCCTGCTATCCAGGGATGTGTGCTACTTTACATTAGAAGGGAGAGACCTGCAACCAGTCCTGTGTGTGAATGACAATGAATATGTAATGTACTGTGCACAGGCAAGTACTCTGCTGTATGTACCCTAGAGTAACTTGGTGGGCATGTTAGGAGGAAAGATCTCCCATGTCCCAGCACTGCAATAAACCAATCTTGGCTTTCTAAACTATCTTTTGGCTTGCAACCAGGAAAACTCTCCAATTTTCGGTAGCATAGTCCCCAGTACAAGAAAGATACGGACCTCCTAGAGCATCCTGAGGAGGGCCATGAAAGTAATCTGATTGCTGGAGCACCTCTCCTATGAAGACAAGCTGAAAGAGCTGGGGTTGATCAGCCTGGAGAAGAGAAGGCTCCAGGGTGACCTTACTGTGGTATTTCAATACTAAAAGGGAGCTTATAAGAAAGATGGGAAAGACTTTTTGGTACCATCTGTAGCAAAAGAACAAGGGACAATAGTTTTAAACTAGAAGAGCACAGGTTTAGATTACATATAAGGAAGAAATTTTTTTTACAATGTGGGTGACAATACACTGGAACAGGTTGCCCCATCAAATGTGGATGCCTCATCACTGGAGTGTTTAAAGTCGGGTTGTCTGGGGCTTTGAGAAACCTTATCTAATGGAAGATGTCCTTACCCATGGCAGGGGGGTTGGACTAGAAGACTTTCAAAGACTCTTCCCATTCCAAACCATTCTGATTCTATGATTTTTACTCAACTTGGCAACAAGGGGACATACGTACCTATTTCTATGAATAAATTACTGAAAATGTGCACTATAGAATCTAAAATAGTGACTATTGTTTACTTTCTGAACTTCAGAACATTTTTACATTTATTAACCATGCTACCTAATCACTGACACCACTGCACACCTGGGTAAGGAAGCTTTGGCAAATACCATATATTTCTTATTGCTTTGTAACTACTTATTTTAGCACATCTCTCATTTCTTCTTTACTTGTCAAGGCAACCTGCTATGGCACAATATTGGAAATCAGATTTTACAAGACAAATTTTAAAAGTTGAAAACAAAGACATTAAAAAAATATATCTTAGTGGAGGAGCTAATTTTTTTTTAGTTCTGTTTGCTCAATGCATATCTGACCACTCTGTGTCCATTTGGGTCTTTCAATCACAAGAGAAAACATGAAAAAAACCAGTGGATCCCCCCCCCCTTAGGAGGAGAGATACCTTATGCTTAAAGTAGTCTTTTACCCAGGCCAAAGCTATATTTAATCAAACATTAAGACATGCTAATCTTAGTAAGCATACTTACCTTCTGTTGCCTCTTCTACAATTGAGGTTCATAGTGACCATTTCACAACGGTAGAATTAGGGCACAGAAAAAGGGGAAGCGAGTTGTTCGTTTGCCCAACAAACAAGCAGGAGAACTGAAACTGAAGCTCGGTTTCCTGAAGCCTAAGTGGGTGTTTGCTGAGAGGCAGTTGCCAAAGTCCAAGTTTTTAAAAGACCCTTTTGGCTTCATGCTCATCGCAATTCTGCTGATGAAAAATACAGCATATAAACCAAATGTACGAAGTTAAACCTTCAAAGGGATTTCAGTTCTTCTAGAAAACACAAGAGAAATGAAATTTCCCTACTATATAATGCAGTTCTCAGGATACGTTTCCTCTGAGTGTTATGGAAATGAAACAGGGAAACACACAGAGGAAATAGAAACATAATGTCCTTCCACTTTTTCTAAACATTTTTCACTGTAATAGCCAGAAACTTTTTATAGCAAAGTCATCCCAACCCCAGGAGCCTGCTTCACTCTCCTGCTTAGCTGTTGTGCACAGTAGCCTCAGGCAACTGTGTTATTCTAAGATGTAATTTTTATTTAAAGAGTTAAATTGGAACCTATCATATCAACTCCCAGTTCAGCTGCTTTAGAAATAAGAGTATGATGGAGAAGTTGGAGCAGATCTGCAGCAAAACTCAAGCTTTGAAAAGAGACAGAAATTCCCTACTATGGAACAAACTCTGAAAACAGGGGAAAATAAACAAAACAACCAAACATTGTTCACCCTTTTGGCAGGAGGTGTAATCATTGGTTGTAATGGGTGGGTCACAGCCAGAAAATTAGGCCAATTAGCTTCAGTTACCAATTTTCCTATTCAAACCTTAACCAATTTCTCAGGTGAATATTTTAAGAGGATTTTGCCATCTCACTTGCCATATAGAGGTGAGATTTGTGACAGAAAAAAACTTTGAAGTAATTTTATAGTATTTTAAAAATCTGAACAATATATAATTAAGTTAATATTCATTGGGTTCAAAAGTTCTTTGTTTTGCAACATAAATGGTTTGTTCTGAGACTTTCCTTCCCACCCCAGCTAATGTTCCCAGCCAGAGAACCAGTGCTCCCTGCCAGGGAATGGCACATGTGCACTTGGGGCATGTGGAAAGAAAAGAAGAAAAGGCTGGGGGTGGGATGGCTGAAATAGCCCTGTGTGCAGAAAGTGCAGAACTGTGGAGTTGCATGGGGTTCTGTTTGCTCTTGAAATATTTTTGAGCTGCAAAATGAGGGTATGCAGAGCAATCTTTATGTGGGTAGGCTATGTCTTTTTGTTTGTGGTTTTTTTGTTTTGTTTTTTAAAGCTGAGTTGTTTTAGAAAAGCAAATGAAAGTGGACAGGCAAAGTCAGGACAAAGGGCTGCATCTTTTTAGTCCATTTGGATGGTTGATCCTGCTGTACAGGGAGTGAAGATTTGTGAAAAAAATGGGGAACGTGGGAGAAGAAGAGGGAACAGGGAAAAAAGAGAGTTAAGAGACTCCAATCAATGTTTGATTTGTCTAACACAGAGAAGTGGCCTAGAACAAGGAAATAAACTAGGTGGTATCTCTGTTTGCTACTGCTAGTTGTAGTTGCCACTTGTGTGTGTGTGTTAGCCAGGTGTTGAGACACTGACTTTTATTCCTGCCCTTGCCCACACTTTATTGTTATCTATTCAGGAACCGTGGGAGCAGTGCCGTGTTTGAGAAGAAGAAAAGGGCTAGATAGGAAAATGGTAAGTCACATATCTGTAGAGCTTTCTTCTGTCACAAGACCTGTATAATTTATTTGTCACATAAAACCTTCACAAATGCTTCTAGTATGTTAAAAATATTTTTTTGTCAGGTATGTAGGTTCAGCAATATAAGTTAATTAACACTTTTTAATCCTTCTCATTTTGACTGAATAGAGTCAATAGGATTTTACAGTGGCAAATAGGCTCAAAGGCATAGAAATGTGTATTAGGTCAGCTCTTTAACGCTGCATTAGTGCTTTTTGATTTTACTGGTAGTGCAAACCCTCATAGCACAGATGTACCTTAGACCACCAGTATTTTAGGGATGTCATGCAGTTACGCAATTCCATTAGATCAAAACTTAACTTTTCAAACCTGGTTATCTGCTTTGAGGGGACTTATCGAACAGATGCTGAGAACAGCTAGCTATACCACATTACAAGACATGCAGCTTTGTTAAAACTGTTTCCTTTGAGTAAACTTTCAGCATTGTTTTGCTGGAAAACTTATTTACAGATTGCCACACCTCAACATTATGGGCCCTTTCCACATCTTAGAAGCATAAGAAATGTATATTATAGTACTAAATGAGGATTTTTTCTATGTCTGAAGGCTTTCCATGAATTTCTCCCCCCCCCCCCCCTCCCTTTTTTTTTCTTTAGGTCACACTTATATGCAATTATAGTCCTTCTTAATAAAAGCCTTTGCTACATCCCATAATGTAATGAGGTTATACCTCCTCTACAAGGCTCCACCACCAGCACTCACCAAGCAGCAGAAAGTCTCTGTGCATGTGAAGCTACTGCTTCATGCCACTCTGAATTAACTCACAGTAGGTGTTAGACATCTGCACATGAACAGAAACCTCCCAGAGGAAAATGTTTTCATTAAATCTCAACAGTCTCCCAGGCTCCACCAGTCTACAAAGCAAAATTCCTGTTTGATCTTGAACTCAGCTCTCTACAGGACAGGGTATATGCAGTATTATCACTTAGTGGTTTAACTGCACACTGTTGTCATGAGTAATTTGGTTTTGGATATGGATTAGAGGAAATTATTATTTTTTTTTTTAGCCTGCAGTGCAAAGAGCTATTCTTTACTTTTAATTAGCCATCACCTGCAAATAAATCCAATTTTAAGAAGTGAATGACATCTATTTGCAAAGGAGCCTTTCAAATCCAGTTCACAAAATTAATCCTTGATTTGAAATAAAATCTATTGAACAACTTTATAAATGTTCATTTGTAGAGGTTCTTTTGATTCAGTTAGCTCTTTGGAGTAAATGAGATGGCATCCAAACACTTCAGTCTGTTGATTTAATTCTTCGCATGTCATTCTCTTAATTTTCTTTTTGTCATCCACTTTTATATTCAGAGAAATTATTAGCCTGTGCTTTCCTAAACCTCATATAAATGACTATAGATTAAACAAGATAATTGATCACTTTTTTTTTTTTAAATCTTTTAAAAAAACACAGATCTGTAGGCATGAGAGAAGGGAAAAAAAAAAAAAGTATTCAGAATAAATTGAAAGCTAGTTTCTTGGTGTCTTCATATAAAAGCTTTTACAAGTAGTTCCCTTTTAAATTATCACAGGTAGCAATGCAGCTGTTTGTAGTTTCCTGGAATTACATTTCTGTATCATGACAACAGATTGTTTTTGATCGCATAGGGTGATAATAATCTCCAACACCCTCCCCCAACTAGTTTTGGCCAAATAGTAACTTAGACTCCTTTTTCAATCAGTGGAGCAATAAAGGAAACTCTGGATGTGATTTGTCCCACCTTGCCTGGAAAATTGTCTTAAGGCAGGATGAATTCATTTCAGGAGGGTGCCCTTCTCCCTCCACCTAACTGATCTTTGACTTTAGTTGTTTAAAGCTAGATGGGTGAATCTTGCCTACAAATTCTGAAAGTAAGTATGCTGTCAGTTTGCTATGTACCCCCTGGGTGTGACACACAGCCCAGTTTTGTGTGCCACAGCTAGGCGACCTTCATTTGTTTTTCTGAAGAGTAGCATTGACCTGCAACAGTTTGCAAACAAAAGCCATGCAAGATGAGAAGTGTAAAAGCAAAGACTGAAATTAAAAAGTTGAGATGGTAATTAATACTTAGTAACCAGAGGTCTGCAGAGAAAAACACCGACATGAAAATGCATCAAATATGAGGAAAAAAACCCCCACAAAATTGAAAGACTCAGCTAGGTGGGATTAAACTCAGCTCATGAGAAAGCTCATTGTGATTGATAGATCATTAACCTAACAGTCTCATCAGGTGTCTGTGTCAGGACTGATGAGTTTGCTAATGCTTAGCACATACACTGCAGTTACAAGCATCTATTGCATGTATTAGTGTGTTAACCAAGAAATGCTGTGTGTTCATAAATCACATCTAGTCCTACTTACAGAGTTCCTAATCCTGGTGAAGAAACCCTAATAAAAGTGCTGTCACTTTCTACTGAGAGTAGAAGTAACCTACTAAAAAAGAAAACAGTCAGATGGCACCATCCTTCTGAGATTGCCAAGCACAAAGACAACTACATAGTGCAAGTGACCCAACCCGTGTGCTCAAATGAGCCCAAATCTGTCTCAACTGTCTTGAGCTAGCAAACACTGGAGGAGTAGGACTGGCTTCCTATGTGAGTATGGATTTACAACATGGATTTGCAAACAGCTGTCTCCTGTAAGAAAATGGAAGTGTGGAGGTCAAATTAAAATATTGCCCTACTGAGTAGAACACTGCATGGACAGGCAGGAGGCTTGGGATCTTTTTCATTGCTTCTAACAGAAGCATTCAGTTCCTCCTAGCATGGAAGTGGCTGAACAAAACAGAAAAATTGTTAGAAGAAACCCTACATTCAGGAGGAAAAAAATATGAAGCATGGAAGAACTGTGAACTGTTGCCAGCACCCACAGCTGCTGGAAGCACCCACAGATCAGGTAGATATTGCCCAGCTGATCAGAGGAGGGAGCCAGAGCAGGTGCCAAAGTCTCAGGGATGCTTAGGGGTTTCTTCAAAGTTTCTGCCACAGTCCTGACCTGCAGACAAATCACCTACCATTTTCTCTGCTGTTTCTCACTTTGCCTTTTTCTTGCCCACTTAGCCCCAGAGGTGTTTAGAGGTAACGTTCGTGTCCCAGTGTTGCAGTGCGTGGCACAGTGCTGCTGCAATACAATAGCTAAGTGGTACTTCATTTCTCATAGCATAAAGACTCATTTCTTTACTAATGTATAGTTCTGGTTAACTGGAAAGTTCTGATACCAACAGAAATAAAAAAGGAGACTCCTGACAGCTTCCTAAGGGACATAAAACAGCTACTCTGTGGATTTTAGCCATATGACAGTGATCTTACCCAGACTTTTCCTTGTGAGATAAATTTAAGACTAAAATGGATTAGTTATTTCTACTTTTATCTTTGCTGCTTGGTTGTTTTCTGTGTTCCCTTTTTGGTGTAAGCTATCTAACATCTCAAAAGTCTTTAAGTAGCTTAACTACTGGAGCATTGACTCAGGAATTTAAAAAAATAGTCAACTGACTAAAGCAATGAATTTACTGTTGAGGTTTTATGTCTAAAAACAGACTGAATAGCAGGATAAGAAGGTGCCAAGGGGTTTTGATTTTTTGATTCATCTCTGTAGCTCATTATGTGTGCGTGTGGTTTTTCCTCACACCACCACCACCTTGTTCCCCTGCCCCCCCACCTCCCCCTTCCCTTTTTAATAATAGTCTTACTGGTATTCTCACAGGAAAATCCAAATTCAGTTTACAGCCAGAGGATGAAATTGTTCTGATTATGTTTTTACATCAGTTTTATGCTGGCAGAACACAAAATTACTTAAACAGAATTAGTCACTGCATGCCATCACGGTGGAAAGCAGACTCAGGTTCAATATATATTCTATTACTTGAGTAGAGAATATATTAGCTATGAAAAAGATTAAAAAGAATTTCTGCACAGTGCTATTACCTATACTATCTCAGTCCATATCCACACATGTATCTTAAATGGCCATTTTAAATCTTCTTCAAGTCTGACTGTAGCTATTTCCCACCCCACACAGTTTTAATAAAAATATGAAATGCTTCCTAAGCTGCAGCTTATTTTTGCTGCACTATTGTGTTCAGTCCACAGCAGATTTTCCTTTGGCATTTTTTCTTTCCTAATGTAGAATGTCACCAGATACAAATACATGGCCTGATGCTGTTTCCCACACATTGATACCTACTTTTTTTTTTTTTTTTTTTTAAGATAAGAAGGAGATCTGAGACGTCCATGAGGAGCTGCAGATATGACATCACATCTTTGGCAGTTCTTGTTCTGCCAAATCACCACTGGTTGTATTCCAGGTGAAATTACCCACAGGCATCACAAAGAGCATGAGATAGTTATGTGTGGGTGACTGAAAACCTGAAGTGAATGAGATTCTTACTGAAAAAAATATAGACCTAAGGACCCCTCAGTATCAATTTCTGGTTGCATCTAATCGGTTTTGTCTGAATGAAAGCACAACTGCAGCTGACAGTCATCAGTCTGTTCTTAACTAAAACATACTCATCTCTTGTTGCTATGGATCAGATAACACAGAACTGCATTTGTTTAAGTGGAATTTTACTCATTTTATACCTGTGTAAATGTGAATAAAAGATGCTGCTGACATTAGAGGGAGTTTATTGTAAATCAGAATTAAACACAAGCTCAATTTGATTCACACATGAGAAAAGAATTTTTGACCAAGAAACAACAGAGTTCATACTAGAAATGCAGGTCCTTTGTGGATCCTTGAGCCAGGAAAAAAAATACATAAACTCTATTTATTTTCTGCTTAAAATGGCACTTCAGCTCTCAACATAGAAAGCAAACTAGTATATCGGGCACAGAATTTTTCTCCTCCTCCAGAATAAACCTGTAAGAATTCAGGTTAAATCAAAGAAGTTACTCATATGTAAAAACCTAACAACTAGAATGGAGTTGGGCCCCTTCAAATATGTGATTGGCATCAAGAGAAAAATAGAGCTAGAAATGTCACTTGAATATGGATTCCTGTGATATCAGAGTTCAGGAAAATAAAATTCCAGTGGAAAATAAATATCTTAAGAATTGGCTCAAAATTATCTAATCTGTTTAATGGTACTCCTTTGAAACTTGACCTCTGTAAAAGGCACATAATGAACAGATTTCCCATATAAAGTTTAATTCCCTCAGAACTTTATACTGAACGTCTGTGATACTGAAACCTTGGAAAGCCCATGGAACTAAAATATAACCCAAATTAAGCCTATTTGGGATTTCTGAAACCATCACGGAAAATCCATCTTCCTCTCTTTTTAACTGGATGCCAGTGTTCTTTCCACCTACCTAGAAATTGCAACCCAGCATGGGTACATACACCACACCCTTTGGTAGCCAATGCACTGAATACTAGTAATGTAGCACTTTGATTTGGCAAAGCACTTCTTGCTTACCTTGATCTTCCCTGCCAAGTAAGTATTTTATATTTTATATTGCCTGGGGAAAAAAACAAACTGTTTTTGAGAAGGTGACTTTCAGCAGTATAACTTTTACCTCCTACACAGTGTATTTTTTGCCAGCAGATTCCAGATTCCACAAGGCTGGATAAAAAGTATAGGCTAGAAAAAATTAAATCAGTCAACCAGTCATAAAATCCTTCTCATAAACAGCATCAGGACCAGCTTAATGTTAATAAAGTCTTGCTTGCACAAATGCTACTGGAAAGCTGTTCTAAACTCTCACCATTGCAGTGATTAGAAATATTTTCTGATTTGCTGTGTAAATTTATTTATAGACATTATATTTTTTTTTTTCCTCCTCCCCCCCCATCAAAGTCATCCCTTGGTTTACTTCCTTCCTATTTTGGAATGCAGACCTCTCTCAAGATTAGCTTTTATACACACATCCCCTTCTTCTTTTATTTCCAACTTCTGATCTTACAATTTGTAGGAAAATAATATTGTTGTTAGTAAAGCAGAAGCATGTCCTTCCACATAGAATCAAGTTGTGTGGGACAGTTTTTCAGCTTTTAAATGACCCAGTTCTCACCATATACACCTCTCTTTCTCTGCACTGATGATCCCTTCCAACACCAGAGAAGGAATATTCCTATTTTTTGTACAGGGCCATCAATGAAAACTTTAACCGGGATGAACTGCATCATGAGTAATGTCACTACTGATCTCCTGCAGCCAAACTTTTATCCATTTTATAATTCTTGAAACAACTGACATTTCTCTAAGTAATAATATAACCAATGTAGTGTAGAAAATGCTTTACTGCACATTTCATCTGGACAGGGAAAAACAGAACAACCCCCCCCCCCCCCCCATGCCATATGACTGATTTTGCACAAATCTGTGTTTTTAGAAGCAGAACCTGCAGAACTTGAACAGTCATAGGTGAGAATGTCAAAAGTCAATGCCTTTTGTACCTCTCTTTTGTAACCCTCAAAGCATTTTCTTTGGTAACTGTATATTATAGAAATAACCCCTGAATATAACACCAAGTCTCCTGAAGGTTTTATGGCATGTAGGCACGCTGAAGGCTGATCTCATTGTATGGTGCTTTTTGAAAGGAGTGAATAGGATGTGTTTAGGGGTCTTGCTTAAGATATAGAGGAATTTTCTGCTCTGAGCTGCCACTTGTGGCATCTTTCAGATGAATAGATATGTTATATATCTGTATATAAAAAATGATTTTTGCTTACTAATAAAAAACTATGTTGCCTTTAGCCAAAACAAGTTGTGAATGTTATACTAACTCTTGCTAATTTTATTTCTTTTTCACATTGTAGAGTGGAGACTGAGGGCGATGTTCTGTGGCCTGGTTCTGTCTCCATCCCAATTTTCTGTTAAAGTCAAGTCATTCATCTTGAAAGTCACGAGAAGATTTAAGTGCCGAGATAAGCAATTCTGGGCTTTTGAGCCCAGGTATCTGAGTCTAAGAAACTCAGATAAGGTATCTATGCTTCCTGTACAACTGGAGGAGAGAAAAAGAATGGAATTGACAGGAAGAGGATTTAAATGAAAATTGTCTGTGGTTACCAATAAGAAGTACTGGTCAACTTCAATTCAGGGACTAGATATCTTATTCCAGGGTGTAGTAACGTGTCTTCCTCTTTTAAGGGTTGAGTCCTGAGTCCATCACTAGCTGGTGAAGTGTCCTAGTTTCACCTAGGATGGAGTTAATTTTTTTTCTTAGTGGCTAGTACAGTGCTGTGTTTTGGATTTCGTGTGAGAACAATGTTGATATCACACTGATGTTTTAGTTGTTGCTGGGTAATTTTTATACTAAGTCAAGGACTTTTGAGTTCCTTGGACCCTGCCAGCAAGAGGGCTGGAGGGGCACGGGAAACTGGGAGGGGACACAGCCAGGACAGGTGACCTGAACTAGCCAAAGAGGTATTCCATGCCATATTACGTCATGCTGAGTATATAAACTGGGGGAAGAAGAAGGAAGGGGGGGACATTTGGCATTATGGCACCTGTCTTCCCGAGTAACCATTACACGTGATGGAGCCCAGCTTCCCTGGGGATGGCTGAAGCCCTGCCTGCCCATGGGAAGCAGTGAATGAATTCCTCATTTTCCTTTGCTTGCATGCACAACTTTTGCTTTACCTATTAAATTGTTCTTATCTGAACCCTTTACTTTTACATTCCTTTCTGATTCCCCTCCCCATCCCTCTGCGTGAGGGGGAGTGAGCAAGCGGCTGTGTGGTGTTTGGTTGCCTGCCGGGATTAAACCATGACATGAAGTTACATATTGAATCTTGGCAAAGAGAGGAGGTATTTCAGATACTGCTGTCATTGCATCCTTTTACCCAACACCCTAACAGCAAAACACTTATGTAATAGATGGACAGCCTGGGCTCCAATTCCTTCCACTGTGCCTGAAGGTTTTTAAAACACAGACTCTACTTATCTTTGAAAGCACCCTGATTTTATATTTTTTATCTATTTATAAATAGATTTTATCAGGTTAAAATCTATTCTTAGGTGAAGATCCCAAACCAATTTAGTCTCCAAAACAGGATGAGCTGCCAGAGAATATTCCATTGAAGCCATGGCACAATTCATGGAATATGTGAAAAGAGTTATCTGGTATCTGAGTGTAAAAACCCAAATGAAGTATCTACACTTCCTACACAACTGGAAGAGAGAATGATGAAGCTTATCATGAAGCCTATCAGTTTTTTGGCAATGTGTTCAAATCCAGATTCTTTTGGTCTATTTCTGGTGTTTATGGAACTTTGTTGTTGGTTTGGTGTGACATCTGATATTATGCTATGATATGTTTGAGCTAACAATTTCAAATTAATTATTAAAGCTGAGGTACAATATCTCCTCCTAAATCTTTAACCCATAACAAAAAAGCAATTTTAAAGGTAATGTGGAGATGGAGGAATCACATTTAAACACACCATATATTTAAGCCTTAAAACAAATGCATGATAAATCAGTGATCTTAATTAATAACACTTGTATCCTTTTTCCTCCAATTTAATGAAAATATTTATACTAAAATTTTGTATTGTAGTGCCTCATAACTTCAAAAGTTAAGATAACAAATAGCAAGATTCCTCACTAAAATAAATGAAATTAAAAAAAAATAATAAAATAGATGCAACATACTAGGTATTAATTTAAACTCAAACAGACTTTTCCTACAGTACAAAGAAATCTGGTTTTGATATATTCAGATAAAATTCTGAAATATTGAACTCTCTTTTTCCCCACTTACCTTTTGTTATATATCTTTCACAATTTATTGTGTGATGGTTCTTGAGGGTTAATGGTGTTATAGGTGCAGTATATAAAACTAAAGAGGCTGGCAAACCCATGAGATATGCAGTGAATAGTCAGGGAATCTGCAAAATCAGCTTTATGCAGTATTACAGATGAGGAAAATCTTGTACCTGATAGAAATATCTCTATAGAAGCATATCTTATAGTTTATAGCCTTCCTACCAGAGATTTCATAGGAAAAAAATTGGAGCACTTGAACTATATTCAAAAACAGTAATTCTATAGACATTTGAAAATGAAAAGACGACATCAATATTAAAAAATTACCATCTTGTACTCCCCAAAAAGTCTGAAAGAAATGTTCTTGGATAATGGGCCTTTGGCACTATCTTAGAGAAGTACAAAGAGTCTCCTTAGTGTAGTAAAAGTATTTATTGTTATGGATAAGCCCCAAGATTTGAAAGCACATTACATGAAGAGATTTTAATTGCTGACATACGGAAACAATGGGATGAGATGAAAGAGAAGCAGGCTTCAGAGGCAGATTTCCTGTGGAAAGCTGCTCCCACTTCAGAAATGGAGGCAAATTAGAGCAATGTCAGGGTCAAAATGGAAACTCAGATAGGCATTTGTTCCTCAAGCAAGCCCTATGAAATTTTGCACCCAAGCATTGCAAATTAAGATGTTCACAGGACCCAGGAAGTGGATATCCAGAAATATGAAAGGTGTATCACCTGGGATATTTAAAATTTATCAGATTGTGTCAAATCACATGCAAAAGAATAGATTAGATTTCATTGGTAACTATTGTTTTGAAATAAAAAGAAGATAAACATATCCGAGCTCTTTCAAAAGGCTCAAGTGGTTGAATCTCACTCATATGCCAGACCCTGAAAGTTCAAATGTTTCCCAGAATGCAAGAAGCTTTTGTAGTTAAGGTAGAGGTGAGAACCCTTTGACTGGCTTCTGAAGACAAAGCTTAAATGCTTGAATGATATATGAGACCTTCAGTAAGATTTCTTTACACACCCACACTTAGGCATATACATCTAAAGCATTTTTAAGGCTATGTTAGCTCACGGAAATTGAACCTTCAGAACCAGGAAGTTTTCCAAAAAGTACTTTTCTGTGCAAATAAATCATGCACATCAATCATGAAAGGCAAGCTCCCAACTAATAGTTTGGGCTAATAGTTCTAGTCTTCACAGTGTTGAATGGACAACAATGCAAAGTAGGGCTGGTTTTATGAGAGCTTGCCAACCATGTTATAAGCTAAGTAGGACACATAAAACAGATTAAAGATCCTTGTAGAACATAAAATCAGATGAAAGATTTCCAGGATGAGAGCATCACAAACATGAATGAGCATGTGATCTTTCTGTTTGAATGGGCCCTTATTTTAATCCCAAAGGAATTAGGAAAAAGAGATCTATAACAGAAGTGTCTTTGGTTTGAAAGTAACATTACAAATGATTGATATGGAAAAGGCATTTCTGGCATATTTTTAAATCAAAATGAGCATGTTAAAGTTGTGTGCTTGCAAAATAATTCTTTTCTTACGGAACATATTAATCTGGTTTATTACCTCACTTAAAATAAGGAAAATTATCAGAACTGGTAACATTCTGAAAGACAGAATGGAAATTTTATGCAAAGGATTATTTTTGCTCATTTAATGCCATGTAATAAAAGGGTGAAATCTTTCACACAATAACACCATTAAATGTTCACTGTAGGTTACCACCTCTCCAACAGTCAGCAATTTATGCTGTTTTCTCCCTTACTTAAAAAGTGCTGTACTGAGTGGTGGAGTGAGTCTATGATCCTTACATAACTACTCTCAAACTTCAGAAAAAATGTTTTCCCCCTTTCACCCTTTGAAGAAACTGTGTTTAGTGTCAGTTTTTCACCCAGTTCCTTTGACACTTTGTCAGCATCCTGATTCCATAGCAAGTCTGGAATTAGCGTGGCTAACATTTCCTGACTCTTAATCAATGAACTTCAGACTTTCACCAAACACAGCTTTTCGTTAATCTCTCTCAATGACATATGAGAACTTGACTTTTCCTGTACAGCAGGCCTACCTCATCAATATTTACTCTTTCTCTTGCAAGTCATTATTTTGTCAAAGCAAAGCCTTGTTTTTTCACTTTAAAAACCAAGATGTTTATACTGACAAAAAGAAAAGCCTTTTTGAGGTGAGGCAACATCCAATATACATTGGATATCTATATATACAGGAAAAATAAGAAGATTTTATGGTTGAGAGGAGAAAACAAAAAAGAGAGAGAAAAAATATTTTTATAGTAGCATCAAATAAAATTTATGAAAGCTGCATATCCATTTGTTCCAATGTTAACAAGTTAGCTTTCACCTGTACATTAACTATTATTTAAATCTGTCATTATGACAAGGAACAAGAAACCCTTCTTCAGATGATGACACAGGTACTTTCCTTTTAACCTGTAAAGTTTTAACTCTTCCTTTTTTCATCATTCTTACTAGGCAAAAGAAGTTATTTATAATATTCAAATTATAACATATCATTGTACTTCAGAAGCAATTTCTTTAGAGACAGTATTTTAGCAGAGGATAAATTCACACAAGGTTTACTGATTTCAGAAGACCTTTCTAAATACATTGTTCATGTAAATAGCTGCTTCAAATTTCAGGAAAAATTGCCTGAAAAAATTTGTTGAAATGGGAGCTAAAGCAAATTTGGGGCAAGAAGATGATCTTCCTTCTCAGATATATAAAACCATGTCATGTGTCCCTGGAGTTAATGTGTGAAAAAAAAGGACATTATACAAAAGAAGTTGATGAAAAGCACTTGATATAGGCTTGGGACTTTTTTTGTGGCAAAAAAATCTGAAATGTGATGTGAATGAATACACTTATTCTGACTAGTCCTTTCGTTTTGATGACATATTAAGTGTTGTGCTGAGATGCATTAGAAACACAGATAAATGAGTGTCTTTCAAACAACATATAATATAAACAAAATAAGTTTAAGAAAACATACTGCTTATTCATACTTTTTTCACACACATTTTGTAGTTCTTTTTATTATATTTACTTTTTGGTTTTTTTTGTTGTTGGTTTTTTTTTAACCTGTCAGATAGCTGTGGTGCCTAATGCTAAAAATTTGATAGGCTGGTTTTTGGAAATGCATAGGCAACTGGGAACATAGGTCTACAGAATATGAGTGTTGCTTGTGCTCTTAAGACATTTATTTTTCCTTGATTTCCCAACTGTAGCTTTCAGGGAGCATATTTTCAAAATACCTAAGGCCCAGGTACCGATTGTTCTTGTGAGAGTAAACTGGTACCTGAAATATGCAAACATACTATGAATCATGTAATTTGAAAAGTAACCTCACACTATTCAATTGAAGATGCAGGAGGTGGTAGACACATGATTTTGGGAGATGAGAATTACAAAAATAACATGTGCATCTGAACCTGCAGGCAAACCAGTAGTTCTATGACAATACACGGGAAGTGTCAACAGGTGATATGGAAGTAGTTAAACAAATTTTAACTACTCTGTGATGAGTATCAAGGGAGGCAGAATAACCCACAGTGTAAGAGATACATTTCTAGCAGAACACACTTCTCTCTTAACGAAGCTCTCTTGGCTTCTTGGCACTTCAGATTTCATTTCTTCTGCTTTCTGCTGGTTTTGTGTTCTTACTTCTTGCCTCTTCTGGCCCATGCTTTGACAGGCAAACAATTTGCTTAGGAAAAATGGTGCAGATTGAATAGAGTTTTGCTTAAGCTATGGAGCACAGATGTTTCAGACATTTTGTACTTAACTAGAAAATCACACCCCTGTAGGGTGAAAATCCTCACTGAATCAAAGCTTTATATTCAAAGAAGGGGGAAAATCCTTAAGAACTGTCCCTATGGGTTACAGAATTACAGAATTATTTCCAGTGTGTCTATTTTGGATGAGTAATTGACAATGCAACTTGTGTTTCTATATGTTTTCATATTAAGAAAAGAACATATATTTTCCTTGTTTAAACAGTCTAAAGGGTTGTATGATGAAAATCAGAATAGTGAAACTATAACTAAAAGAGTTTATGGATAACAGTACTGATGGGTTATAATGTTAATTTTTAAAAAATGTATGCCAGTTAATAACTAGCTTGATAGCTTTTTCATCTGCTTCATTGCTATTTTCCTTTCAGTGTCACTAACACATTCACTTCTTGCATAAGAGTAAAAACGAAGGTATACATTCAGCTGCTTCAAAAAGTAGTGCATATGAAGAGAAAGAAATTCTGGCCTTACTTCAGTCAGGGATCTCATTACTTTTATAGTCATTACTGCGGCCAAGTGTAGGACAAGGCCTCAAGGACAAGAGTCCAAGTACTGATAGCCTGATGAATAGAGACTTGTTAGAACTTGTAGGGCACAAGCCCTGGGAGCAAAGGAACAAGCTAACTGCAGACCCCTGAGCCGTCACAGTTGAGGAGGCAACCAGACGGACAGAGAAACAAGTAGCCAGATAAGGGAACGGATGGCGCCAATATGTAATCAAGAAAGCCGCGTAGAAAGAAACTCCCTAACCTTGGAATAGAAATTATTGCTAGGTCAAGATAAACTAGTAAGTTCCTATTGTTCTAACGGTGTGCCTCAAATATCAACCAATCAGTGTTTTTTACGCTTAAGATTTAACCAATCAGTGTGTAATATGTAGAAGGTAGAAATGTATATAATTGTAAGAAAATCACTAATAAATGGACAACTTGCTTGCATCTTCGCCGCAGCCAAGGATGAGCTGTAGGTTACTGACTTCACAGATATATAAGGAATTAAAAATCTCAGATGCTTCAAGGATAATTTGCTTTAGTGAAGAAAGACTGCTTTCCATGTTTTCATAACTTGTTTTAACCAGAAAGGATGTTCTGTTTTCTTTTAAAGCAGCTTATTTTTGGGACAAGTATATCAAGGAATACACCAGTCAATTTCCTGAAGTAAATTTGATGGTACCCTTATCTTGCAGCTCAACCTATACTCCAGCTTTGACTATTCAGTGACTTATTTGAAATTTTAATGTTGAATTAAAGCTGTGGTTTGATATTTGCTCTAAGTTCTAGTCTTATAAAGTTGTTTTTCCACTTTCATGTGTTACAGAATAATGTATTACAAAATCATCCTTAAGTCACAGCATTCTAAAACCTTGCAAAGGTATAACATATCAGATATATATAAATAGATGAAGCTGTTTCAGGAAAAGTTTCAATAAAATTTCTTACAACTGAACCTACAAATGCATATTTTTACATGCAGATAGAAGCAGACAAGCTCTTCAAGTATAATATCTGTCATAAGTAAATCATTTCTGCTTTTGTATTTCCAATGACCTTTTCCAGTTTTATCACAGTATTTTGTTACATAAAATTCAGGTGTTGATCCTTCTCTAATCATACCCAATAAAAGGAGAGATTTTTATTTTCTTGGAACATTAATGTGATACTCAAATTATATTCTTCAAGCACTGGTTGTTTTCTAACAACCTTACAAAGTCATTTTCTGTAGAGAAAAATATACAAATTTCCAAGCAACTGAGCAACATGCAAAGTTTCTGCAGCTCTAATTTCTGGTGAGAGCTGCTGTATTATAAGAAATAGCTTCTAGCAATGACAGCAACATGAAAAATATTTCTGCACTAATGAGGAAGGGAAATTAGGGAAAGGGCAAGTTTACAGTTATTTATATGTTATTTCTGTATGCCACTATCTTAATAAATATTTTTATTTATATTATACTGTGAATTATTAGCAGAGAAATCATTGGCATGGCACCTGGGAAAAGTGTTGTTCAAGGCACACCTGTCAAGAAGTGGCTTTTCAGGTGGCATATTACATCAACAGTCTGCTTCTGTAGTAGGCAACTTCTGTGTTTCATTGTATTGCCTATAGCTGCACAATAAAAATTTGTAACATCTGCTGATTTTTCTTCCTATACCTGATGAAATTATCTGTGATGAAAGATGGTACAAATGAAGCTAGAAGTAAAACGTCATTAACTTTCATGGAGTACCCTGGCTTTTTTAAGCATGGAATTTTCATATTTTGGCCAAGATAAGGATTTTTTTCCAAGCTCAATGCAGATTAAAGGTATACCAAATGCCAATTGAATTAGTTTTATCAACACAATGCATCCAGACAGAAATAAGTATTGCTGTTCAGAGTCCCCAAGCTCTTTGTTGCTGTCTAATGCAGTTCTTGGTGCTGCACTTCCTGAAAGGTACGTTATGTGCCCACATGATAGCTCCAGATCCCAACAGACTTAAATCATAAAGGACTTATGATTTCATGTAGCTTTTTTTAAGAAACAATTCTCAATAACCTCTTGCAAACTCCGGAAGGACTCTTCCAAAGTAGATTCAATTAGTCCTTGAGAACAATTTTTATAAATCCATCTAGAAATGCCAGCACTCTACCACCTGACTTTACATGTTACTACTGAAGTGCTGCAAAACTGTTGCTGAAGTATGTCTAAAATGGGTATATATTTTCATATTTTTTCTCATATGTAATTTTTGAGCAAACTAAAAATAACAAAATGACGACTTGAACTTTAATTTTAAATGGATTCATTTATTGAGAGATTTAGATTCTTTTGTTCCAGTTTTCACAGAAGTGCTAGGAAACCCATGTCCAAGGTAGCTGATCTTTGTATACGACTGTTGAATATGAGAAGTTTTAGCAAATAATTTGTCTGCAATGGTGTTATGTTCAGACAAAAATACCTACATCAACAATATATGCATTAATTCCTAGCTATTATAAATATTATACACAATAATTTGTACCAAAAAAAATAATTGCAAATTTCTAACATGGCTTTAATGTGTTTTTATCATTTTAAGATATGTTCCCTTCCATAGCACCTTTTCCTATGGCTTGAATATAATACTCATATTTGTGTGTGTGTGTGTGTGTGTGTGTAGGAGAGTGGGATGAGAGACAAGCCAGGAAGAGTGGGATGAGAGATAACACGCATCTTTGGTGTCATTTTACAGTATAGTACAAATACTTGCTTTCCTAATGTATTCAAACCCCTACATACTCTGGCAGGCAATTAGAAAATGCTTTCTAACTGCCTTTGAGGCACAGTGCACTTGACAAATTTGGCAGGTTCCTTATCAGTTTGCTGTACCTGATACAGGAGCAGGTAGTCCCAAGCTTACACAGCTCTAGTTTTATAGCTCCCAGAATCACTTTTTACAAGTGAGATCTATGTGCATATCCATTCTAACAGCTTTAAGAGTTTGAACACCTGCTCCTTTTAAGTCATTTCCATGTCATGTCATTATGTGCTCTAAAACACAGTACATAAATCATTGTTGATGTATCTGCAAAAGAGAGAAAAAAATTGCCCTAAATGCATCAATAGTGAATAGAACCTTTAAGAACCCTCCCGCACATCAACAGCTTGAATATTTTCAAAATACATGTTTTTATGCAATAAAATAGTGATATATTTAGCATACAAATTAAGATTAATTAAAATTAATGAGTTGAAAACAATTATCTTGCTGTATTTCCTGCAAGACAGAAATATTTGTTGACCCAAGATTAGAACATCAAACTCATTAAGTAAGTTAATAACCTCAAAAATTTAAGATTCCTCAGATTTCTAGTGGGAGTTTTAAACAAAGATCTATTACATCTGTTTGACATTCACACTGCTGCTCTGGTTGTAGTTACTTACAAAAACATGTACTCTTTCTGAGACCCAGCAAACAGCTGTTATCAATACACTGAGAAACAAAACGTAAACGGAATGGCTAGCGCCCCAGCCTAGAAGGGGGTGCTACTGCGAGTTAACATGAGCAGAAAAAGGAGTATTGTATTCTACCCACTTCCAGGGTACACTGGGAGTAGCAGCACTAAGTCATAGCAAACCAAGGGCAGTGCTTGGACAGAAGGAAGGCAGCGGAATTGCTCCCAATTGTTTTGGGGTGGGGTTTTTTTGGCAGAAATTCTTTAGACTGACATGGGCATCTGAAAGAAAGCCTTTCCCAGTTACATTCACAAAAGGATGGAAATCTGATCGCTTTCTATCAGTAGTAAAGGTGTTGCTGTGCTCATCACTTTCCTAGCTATTGTACACAGCTACAGAGAGGCTTGTGCTCTTACTTACCTCCCTACACTTTTAAAAGACACAGCCTGACACCCAGCAATGGCCAGAAAACAGGCCATATGCACAGCTTTGGTTGCTTTGAACTGCCTTAGATCTGCATCTCAGGAGGCTTAACACCATCAGCCTCCCAGGCCACCCTATCCTGGAGGCAGCCTGGGCAGGAGAGACAGTGCAGACAGAGCACTGAGGGTGAAACTCATGGAGCCTTATACTAGCTTTTCCAGCACAGGGAATGAGCTGATCCCAGGTAAGTAGCAGAGGCAGGTGAAATGCAGGCAGTGTGGCTTTGCAGGGACAGCAAGGACCTGGGTCCAGCAAATGTAGTCTGTAGCTCAGTGTGAATCACAGAGCACATTAATGCGCAACTCAGAGGGGTCTTGGGGGTAATATCTTGAAATCACTTCTGTAAACAAAGTCGGTTCTATTTATCATAGAAAGCACTTTCTTTGGACCTAGGACCTTGAAAGGCTTTGATTATCTTTTTAATGTGCCACTTTGATTAGTTATATTAAGCCTCAATAAATGAGGTTTGGCAGCCTACCTTAAACTCAGAAAATCTGCTGTTGCCAGCAGCAACCACAATGAAACCCTCCTTTAGCCCTTGCCCCATCTTAATTACTTATCAACAGAATACAATGTTGTTATTACTTGTCAGTTAAAAAAACTCATTCTGCAAGCTAAAGAAAATCTATTTAAAGATTACAAAACTATTTAAATTACAAATATATTTTTTTCTGATATACATGTTTCATTCAAGCAGAAATGTAACATATTTTGAGAAAGTGTCAAGTACTTTTGCAAGTAGAGTAGGAGGCATTTATATGTTTTTGTGTTGCATAAATAACTAAGAAAGGTTATCAGATTTTCAACATGAAATCCTACCAGAATGAAAATATCTAAAAGGATTTTTCCATATTTTGGGACCTTGATAACACAGCTTCTGTCTCTCAAAATGGACATAATCCAACTAATACAATATAAAATACTCTTCCTTATGAATAGGAGGTTTCTACCAAGACTTTTCCAGTTCTTTAGGTCCTTTCCATGATACTTAAGAGGACTATTTATTTTCTTTTAAAAGGACACCGAAAGAACTATTCATTTTCATCATCAGTTTCTTACTCGATTTCATATAACACTTTGCTTAAACTTTTACCCATTTTCAAAACAAGAACTTACATTTAAGGTATCTGGCCAATTCTCCCACCAATATTTATATATATATAGCCTTTGAAGACCCCCAGTGCCTACATAACTGAACAGCAGGTAGAGTTTATGGATGAACATATTGAAGGAAGAAGTCATAAACTGTTACGTGCATGATCCCAGCGTACCTCTCCAAGCTGAATTTTCAACAATTTCACAAGCTGTCAATATACGTCTAAGAACCTATTGCTTTAAATCAAAAGGCAACGAATCCTCCAGACAGTAGCTACTACACTTTGCAGGTTGGAGTCTACTATATTAGTGGTATAAATTTCAGGTTTTTAAACTTGTTTGGATTCTGTCAGATATAGTAGTTGAATGTAGTCATAAAATTGACTAGTGCTATTTCTGCTGTTAATAAGGAGATTGTCAATACATTCTGAAGCCTCATATATTTTAGTGCGTTTTCTGGAAGAATCTAAACTGATATACAGGTGATTCTAATGTCAATATTTGGGTGTAAAGTGGATCACATTTTTTTTTTTTAGCCATATTTTAGCGTTGTTTTGTTTTAGAGACCTTGTCACACCTGCAAGAAAATATCTCAGAATAACATTACCATCAGAAAGACACAACCTACGGTCCAGATGATTCCACAAGAAGAAAGTCAACATTGAACTTTATAACAAATACAATACAGTATATGTATAGTGTATTAAAACAAGACTACTCAGTCACCCTTTTTGGAAGATTTTAAAGCAAACAGTTCTTGATTTTGAAAGTCAGATGAAAGATAAATTAACTTTCTTTCCTTCTTATGCTTCCTAGGTTAGGGTCAAATGATGACATTAAATGATTAATCAGATTTTGTGGAATGATAATTAAATTTAGTTGCATATAACTTAACAGCCTCATGGCAAGAAGATAAAACCAACTTACCTTGCCAAAGGTAGTAAACCAATTATTATTGAAGCCAGTGGGAACACATATGAAAATAATTTTCTTTACTAATACAACATGTTATTTAATTATTATTGGATTAGATTAGATAGATCATTATAAAATGTGTTACTTTTGCACAGCTCCTTTTTTACATATGCAAATGGTACACAAAGCAGTTTCATTGGGTATCCATGCTCTTTCTGTTTAGTAATGTCTTTTCAAGGAAAAGCAATACTGCATTGACTTCCAGCCCAAAACACAGAAACACGGATTTTTTTTAAAGGTACTCACCACAACATTGTCCTTATTTTCTTCTTTCATAAAAGCTTTACAGAAAGACCTCTACTACATGCTTGTCTTCTGACAATCCATACAGCATGTGCAAGTTTCAAAAATTCAGCTCTAAATGTCTGAGCACTACTGCTTGTTGTAAAGAATTTACATCTGAAATGCTTTTGAACATAAAAACCTTATTAGTGACATTCCATCACTTTTATCTTCTTTAGTCAAGTTCTTTTTTTGAAAGTTTTATTGAAAGGAAAATAGTTATTTCTGTATATTTATTACTCTTTCAGAAAGGGATACCTACAAACGCATTTGTGTAATTAGTATTAACATGTCATTAGTCTCTTTTGAATTTACATCTACATTTTAAATGATTTTCAATAAACTTAGTTCTACATGTAACTTCCAAACAATCTCAGCAATTCAGAAGTCCAATAAGATGATGTCATTAAATCCATAGAATCTTTCTTGGCAAAAAATAATTAAATATATCTGATTTCTTTAATTTAGATTTCAAATCCTCTCCCTTCTGTCCCCTTTTTTCATTCTCAGTCTTTTCCTTTTTTTTTTTTTTTTCCTTTTTTCTTATTTTTTTTTTCTAGTTGCTCCTCTGGCTTGTGTCTACATGTAAGATGTAAGACATGACAGCAAGCCTTTTAAGATACCATGCATGGCAATATGCAGATTATCCACATTAGGGTTCTGAGATGAAGAAAGGAGCACAATACTCCTATGGTGGCATCTAAGTGCCCTGGGAGAGCCTTTGGATGATCTAGGAGGTGCACTTGGACTGGGGGTATGCATTTAAAACTTCCTGTTACTTGCTCCCTACTGCAAAGTGCATTTCTAATGCAATGAGACTGGGAAAATACTGTGCTGAACAACTGCTGTGGATTAATTATACAGACACAAAACAAAGCCACTGGGCTAGTTCCACCAAAAGCTGAGGAGTTCAATACAGAGCATTGCATCTTTAAAACATCAAGCTGTGAGCCCAGCCTTTGGGTCAGCATTGTGGTTCTATCTGCATAACAGGGTGGGTGGGTCAGTGTGTGTGTCTGTGTGGGGGAGGGATTTGCAGGTATAGAATGGAGTCAAGGAACTGAACAGGAAGCAGTTAAATGCCTACAGGAAAAGCTGGGTTGACAGATATACAAAACTTGTTCAAGAGCATAAAAGCATTACTTTAGGTTGAAAGAAAAAGCACTTACCTCAGATGAGGTTTCACGATCCTGCACTCTTAGATCTCAGTGCCTGCCCCTCTCCATCCTCCCTAGATACAGCAGGGGAATTAGATCATTTCCTGAGTAGCTTCATAACTGACATGTTTATCTGGCAGTAATAGAACTGAGGTCTAGTTCTCCTTTTCTTAAGGAAATTTGTCCCTATTACACTTTAATGATAATTTTAAATTATTTTAATTATAGTATTTTAATCCATGAACATGGGACAGGCCTAAGGGGGCTCCCTAGGATTGCATATAGATTGGCAGGGAATGTATTCCTCAGGAAGGTGGAAGAATACCTAACGGAGAAAGAAGTGAATTGGATTCCCTCTGTTAGTGGGTTTTCAAGACAAGTAGCTGTTGGATAAAACAGCACTTTGATTTATCACAGGCGAAGCCAAGCTCAAGAGGGTCCAGGTTGTAGAGAGGCATACTAGTTTGGACCCTGCGGGTAACCTTTCCGTGTGAATCTCAGTCATGCTTGAGGGAGAATTAATTATTTAGCTGTTAACAATGTTGCTTCTAGGCATGAGGAGAAACATACCTTTAGGTACAAGAAAAAGATTCACAGCCTTTCACTTGAAACAGGAGGATGCCTATTTGCACAGAGGAATAGGGAACAAATACATTCGTTAGATCTCACAATAATCAGCAGTCTGTGAGACCAGCAGGAAAATGTAGGGAATGCAGCTATGTTTAAGGGGTTGCATAATGAACCTTCACTTATCCTTATTCCTTTGCTGGAAGCTGCCTGGACTGTAAACTTGGGCTTGGCTTGTAGCACCTAGAACAGATGCAAGTGGAAAGAAGGACTCTTCCCAGAGAAGGAGGAATTCTACTATCAGTGCATGACAAGATGCACAGGAAAAACTATCAGCAAAAGCTTTGGTGCCTCTAGATTTCAGATAAGTCAATGGATAAACAGCTGACAAATAGTCCTGGAGAACTTGTACATGGAATATTGCTGGAACTGGAGCTATAGAGGTGAGAAAACAGACACTGTTTGGTTGATCATGCATTCTGATATGTTTGATTTACAATGTAGTGTGGCAAGTAAAGTATATGGAAAAATCAGGCTCCTGCAACACAGGCTTTTAAGTTGTTCTGCATGTACATGACGGTCCTTTTCCCAGAACATTGAACATTTGGTAGCTATCTGGAGCAGACAAATTAGCATGACTCCTTCTGCAAAGGAAAAACTTTTGACAGGCAAACCCAAACATATGTAGTTCTACCACAGGAGCTGTATAATTAGCAATCACAGCAGTTATGTATTTAAAAGATAGAGTTTTTTTTCCAGGGCAAACGCATTCCAGCTGAAAGATCTGATAAACAGTATCGGACAGAAAATTCTGTGATTCATGCTTCATGTAATTTCTATCTCCAATCAAAAAGGGTGATTCATAAGATGATAAAGCAAAAAATAATTATGATTCAGAAAACTCAGATTACAGCATGATTGTTCCTTAAAAAAATCAGACCACGCATATATTTCTAACTTAGCATATCTGCTCCTCATGACTCATGACTTCAACCTATCTGATGACCTTTAGACTACCCCAAAGCATGCATTTTTTTCTCATTCTTGCTAGGTATGAGAATCCAAAACAACTGAAACAGGAGAGTTTATCTTGCTTTACTTCACTAAAAAAAACGTTAATTAAAGAAATTTCACTATTAATGGCACTTCTGCTGCTCGACCTCTGTGTATTTTATCCCATATGGTTTCTAAAACAATTGTTTTATATATTCCAAAAGATAACAATTCAATAAAGAGGTTCCCTTCACAACCAATGGAAAGTACTAAACATCCTCGAACAGAGTGATATACAGATCACTTTCCCTTTTTACATTAACTGTATGACCTGGATGCCTTCAGAAGGAAATGTATTCCTGACTTTTTTCCCTAAGAATATCATGAAGAAGTAAGAAATGTCAGGCATCTCCATTTCTCACCTACCTTGCTGTAGGACAAATTTGCAGTTTCTCTCACAATAATTCGGAGACCTGATAATCTTCACCTCTCCTGCTGAACATGTGGTGCAACTTTGGAATAAGTGCACTTAGCTGTGAATCAAGTGCTGTAGAGTTTTCAGCCATGTCCCTTGGGTGTGTAGGTATAGCAGAAAAACATTTAACAAAAAAATACTCTTCCAGAACCAAAGCCAGAAACCTAAGGCTCCATCACTCGCTTCTTCTACTTGAATGTCTTCCCTGCTAGTCTTGCATCAGACTAATGTTTCCCTGTTCTTTCTGGTTCCAGAGCTCTTCCATTCTTACTTCATAGTAGCTGAACCTCAAAAGAGCAGAGGAAACAGTCTCCTCACCATAACCTGGTGAGCAGGTAGGTGCTCACTGCAGAAACAGAGTCACGTTTCCTGCAAGTAATTAAGTGCTGCAGCTGAGGTTGCCTGGGCGAACACCAGCACCAAACACTTCTGGATTTAGCCTGGGCTTGCACCATGAACTCTAAGTGGGAGATAACAACTGTCTCCAGGTGTGTCTATGGGCACACCTTAATGACACTTTAAGGCATAAAACAGGCTCCTATCTAGTTCTGAACACTGGAAAGAGGGCAAGTTTTCAACCACAATTGAAACAGGGTCAAAGCGCAGTCCTATTGGAGTTATGTACTCTACTTACTGTTATTGAGGTCAGTATTGTGAGAATATGTCATTACATTGTCTCAAAATCAGGAAGATGGCACCTTCTAATAATACTGTGATCCAAACAACACTGAAGTCAGCAGAGGTTTCTCAAAACACTTCAGTGGGCTTTGGATGCAGTGATGATATGCATTATTGAGCTCAAGGATAAAAAATTCTTCAGATTCTTGACCAATTAGAAGATGAAAGTTTTTATTTCAGTTATGTTCATGATTCCACATCTGTTTTCCAAGAATGATCAAGTGCATATATAACTAGTGTATGTTATTATTCCAGTGAGACACAAACTTTTTTTGCAGTTTAAATTTCAAATTAATTGGTTGTTAATTACTCAGATTTTTTACCTAGTTTCTGTGATTGTTATTTAATATTTTGCTTCTGCACTTTTAATTGGTGATCTAGTCAGGACAGTTCATATTGTGAACTATGAATATTACAGCTAGGTAAAAAAACCCCTAAGATTACCAAACAGTTGGTTTTAGCTAGGTACAACATGGTGACTTACGTATTAACAATAAGTAATATGAGTAAAGCAGATACCTAAGTTATAAGAACTAATAATATGAAGTTAAATAATATCAACCAGAAACCAAGAATTATTTATGAAAGATTTCTGTAAATGTTAGTTAAAAATAATAATAATAATAAAAAAAAAATCTTTGAAAATTTCCCAGTCTCTTCTGTTACAATTTGTGAAAAGGGGAAAAAAAAAGGTTAAAATCATCAAAGAATTTATTCATTGATAGCTATTTGCTAAGCTCATTTAATTAAGCAGTAGGTTAATTACAGAATAGAATTGTGTGTGAGGGGACAGCTAGGGAATCTCACTTATGAATTAAGCACCCTGGGACTGAACTGAAGAAGTGTCTCCTCTTTCTCTCACCAACTGAGGCATGCTGTTACTCATTCTATGTATTGTGCAGTTTAAGAGTTCAAAACCAATAAAATGCTGTGGAAAAGTTCTTCCATAAGATTTATTTTTTTTCAATTAGCAATAGATTGGGAACCCATGCAATACATAATCATTATGTTTATTAATTATCTTTAGTTTCTTTTAAGGAGTAATTTTTCCCCTAAATCAATTAACAGTCATGACATGCCAGCCATCCATCCATCGGTACATGCAGGTCATTCTAGATAAATGGGACAGCTGTTTAAAATACTGGATCAATGTTCACTTTTTAAATGGTTATCAAATCTCATTACACTGTGCACCTTTCAAACTGTCAAGGCCAGAGCTTTAGACAAGATCCCCGAAGGGATGCAGACAATTACCAGTTCAAGAAACTTAAATGTTCTATAACGTCCCTCAGAAATCTGCTTATCTGCAGAAATAAAAGTGAGCAGGTGAATGTAAGGGATGAAGGTATATATATCCTTCACATAGGTAACGCACCTCATAAAATAAGATTGTTAAGAGGTTAATGCTTGATATTGTTAACAGAGGTTTTCAACAAAGTCCTGACTTTGGGCTTTGTTTTCTGACTGTGGCCTCCTCTGTCAAATAAGCAGCTTTGTATGCTTCCACGGACACCACCCACTGTGAGCACAAGTTTTATAGGATTAAAGGATTTACAATTTATAGGAATGTGGGACTGGGAGAGACCTCCAGGGTCACTGAATCCAAGTTCTTGCTTTCACAAGGAGCCCTGCCATTTAATTTTCCTTTTTATAAATGGATCAGCTTCTATCTTACAAGTTGTCAAAGGGTTTTGACACAACTGTTTTAAAGGTATACCAGATGCTATTCTTCTAACAGTTAGGAACATTATGCTGAACATTTAGGAAAGTTGTTTCCTCCTCCATATTTTTGACCTAAATGTGTGCATGAAATGCATTTTTCAATTTTGACTCTTTAATCCTGATATACTGTTAACTAAGAAAAGTTAGGTTTTGTTTTAATAGGTTGTCTGAGTCCAGTAAGTGGTGCACAGACATAACCTACTGATAGGTTCTTCATTTTTTTCTGTATGTTATCATTATTTTTTTTAATTTTGAATTCTTTCTATAGAAATGAGAAATGCATAGAATCTTTAAGATATGAAAATGCAAGTAATACATACAAAACCATGATTGTTTTGCCAATCTATTTTCTTATTAGAAAAGTTCCTACTGTTGTATTATAGGCTTATATCTTTCTGTTGGTGGACTACAGTGAGAATCAGGGTCATCCTCTGATCAGCTAGTGCATGTGCATGCAAATGTTTTTTTCCTGCTACAAGTCCCCAGTCACATTATAAATTATTTTTAGTAGCCTTTGACCTCATGATATTGAACTTCGACCTAACAAAGCTTATCCTGTTTCTGCTATTACAACCATCACAGTCATCCAGTTAATCTGTATAAATAACTTGGTTTTTCATGCTATGGATGCTGTTTCGTAAATCTTTTAATGTCCAAAATGTCATCAGTGCTTTTATCTTTTAGTACATCTCTCTTTGAGAAAACATTAGATCAGATTATCTTCAGGACTGAGCCTTGAGGAATGCCATGACTAATCTACCCTCTGATGCCATACTTCACTCAAAAGACAGGCAAGATCACTTTGCCTGAGTAATACGTTGTTTTTCTGCCAAGGGTTGATTCAGAAGGGTTGACATGCTTCTTACCAAAGAGCTTTCCTCTACACCGATACTGAATTTGAATGCAGGGCTAAGGTAACTGCAAATGCTACGGCAGGATTTCTATTAGCATCTACACGAATGAAACCCTCTTACTGTTAGTCTTTCTGTTCACAGTCTATAGTGAGAAACGATCTTTTTTTCACCTGGAGTTCCCAGTAACTAACATCGACTGAATGAACAGCTCAGAAGCTTGTTCAGTCTAGCAAAAGATGTAAGAAGAAAGCCAGTTTCCTTCCAGCACTGCGCAGTACGGGACTGCTCTGAGTGTTCACTTGAAACAGAATGGAACATTATCAAGTAATTATGTTTATGAGCAGTATTGCCATGAATGAGTGAATGTAATGACTATCAGAATGGAAACAGATGCTGATATTTACATGTATTTAAAGTAAATTTCATTGATCATAAAAGATGATGGGGGCTTTAATCTTAATTTAGAGATAATTACAGGATAGTGTGATCCCAGGTAGCAGCCACATGACCTTCACCAACTAGTCTTGTCAGTAGCCCTAATGCAGATTAAGTGATCAGCTGTCTCTCTGACTTCATTTTGGCTTAGGCCAATGGTGGCTTAAACTTGACATTGCAGAGGGTGCCAACACTATACAAAAACCTGCTGTAGGGTTTAAGATGGTTCTGTAAACTAATTACTTTTTATTCTTCTTTGGCTGAAAATTATTATTCTGGTTGGCTGGGAAATGAAATTAAACCATTGCTTATTTCACAGATGTCAATGAGCTTCAGTAACACCTGGTCAGGACATACAGGTAGATATGAACCATCCACCTCGAAGCAAGAAGTTCTTCATCCTTATCTTCTCAACTGCTCCATCTGCTCAAGTATCACTTCAATTCTCTACAAATTTCTAGATATTAGAGTTCCTCTTTAAATGTGTCTCAAAGCACTAGTAACAGGTATAAGCTTCTTTGTCTACTGCCAAATGTTTAAAAAATGTTTTCCTTTTTTAACATTTCACATGTGTTTCCTGATATAAACAACATTTTATTTCAAGAAATGAGGGAATAGGAGAGATAGGGAGGCTGCATGTTTCAGTAACTTAGCTTTTTGGAAGAGGCCACTAAAGATCTCTGGCTGAGAAAGAGGGGTATGAACTGTATGATACTTCTTATTCATGAATGGTATTTACTATTTCTGTTACCACTTGAGCTTATGCAGCAGTCAGCTAGATGAGTTTTTAACCCAATTAAATGGTAAAATGAGTAGTTATGTCTTTAATGTAAGTGGAAAATATGTTAAAAAAACCCAAACAACCCAACACTGTAGAAATGGGCTCCTGGGTCATGTACAGGATCACATTTGGTTCACTCTCACATTACTCCTCTGAAAATCCTGGCCTGCATATGAAGTTGAGCATATAGATAGGTAGTTCAGAACCAGAGTTCTTTGTCCCTGCTGGTCAGGGTTTCCGTGGAAGTGCCCTGATTCCAAATAAGTGTGGCAGAATCAACTCATAGTTTTTTGATTTACAGTGCTGATATGCATTAACCAAGAGGTTAAGCAATTCTTGTTTCAGTACTGCCTCAATCTTATTTCTGCTGTAAGCACCTTTCATATTACCACTTAGAAATCCAAAGGGATTCCTTTTCCTGATGAAAAGTCCTTGGCTGAAAAGGGAGTTACTTGGCAGATACAATTCCACTCAGGTGATATTTTTTGAAACTACATTGGAAAAAAATAAATAGAGGGTCTGACACATTTTCTTAGACTCTCTACTAATTCATAGACTATACCAGCTGTAGATTCTAACCTTATTTATCTTCCAAATTCTTAATATCAGCTATATCAGTTTGTAAGATCATTGAAGAGTGATGAGAAAATCAGGCAGTACTGGCAGCTGTAGTCAAGCCCTGGTTGAATCTGTCTGTCACTCATTACTCACTATTCAATGCAGTTTGGACGAGCTGCTTGTTTTCTAGTGTTGTGTGTTCTCTGTATCTGGGCCTCCTTTGAGGCTGCGTACCCACAGTCTCTTATCGTCAGTTTCTGATCTTCTAATGGGGGGATTTGATTTTATTGCTCTGACATGTTTTATCCTGCATTCCACCTTATTAAGAAGGCAATGGAAGAGGGCAAACTACTATGTAGTTATTTAGGCAGTAATCAATTTTTAATTAAAAAAGAAGAAATTTTGATTGAAAATGTATATAGGTACTTTGTTGGTCACATATTTTTTGTCAGTCTCACAATTCTTTGATGTTCCTGTGAGTTGCTAAAGTCATTTGCAATGAGTAGATGAATTTTGCTTCTGATGCTGTTTGCCAATGATTCTGAAGAAGCCTTCATTTGCTGTTCAAAATTAGACATCAAATCACATTTCTTTTGATTCCTTACCTTTTTCCAGAATCATGCCATTGCAAGGAAGTCTCAACTGAAACCAAACCAAAACAAAACACAACAAAAAAAACTAAATTATGATCTCTTGTAGTGTCAGTTCCTGGTTTTACATTTTACATTTGAAATTTGTTTCTCATCTAAATCTCCCAATTGGCTCTGTGGATTAGAAGTCTCACTCTTGACAATTTTGATACAAGGAAGAATGCATGCATTTTTGCAGCATTAAAAAAAAAAGAAAAGAAAAGAGAAAATGTTAGCTTCCATCGAGGTTGCTGATGTCAATTCAGTACATATTGAATATTGTTTTACTCTTTGCCAGTGAGTATTGATTTCCTTAAAGTTTACTATCCTCCTTTCTATCCATGTCCCTCACCGATTCAGAGGAAAGCAAGACTGTGAAGTCCTTGCACTTTCCAAGTCTGTGGTGAGAACAGGGCTGTTGTACAAGAGCAAGTTTTGTGTTCTGCTTGCAGCTAATCATCCCAAACATTAGACTGAGGTACATATTAGTTGTATCCCAATTTTTTTTTTTTTTAGTATGATAATGCATATGTATTTTTATATAAATACATATATATACACATGTGTATATACATATAAATGTTTGTAAGTGTGTGTGTCCATGTGTATATGTCTCTGTGTGTAATATATATATTTACTACTATTGCTAGCAGCATATAGCCAGTCCAGCTCTGGGAAACTGACTGGATTCCATTTTGACACATGCATCACTGACAGAATTGTCAATTTTCCAACACGGAGTCTTAATTGCCAGTGTGTGAGCTGGAAAGAAACCAGGTTTATTAACAGATTCCAGGTTCAATTTGCATGTAATTTGCTAAGAAAGAAGGTACAACATTCTAGCCTGGACTGCACTTCTGAAAGCTCTATAGTTCTTTCTTCTGTTCTGATCTGTATTACTTGTGTTTTATTGAGAAATGCTGACCATAATGCAGAACAATTTTCAATCCTGTTACAGAATTTTTCCTATCAAGCCATGAGGAGACTATTAGCAGCTCTGTTGCAAGCGCATCAAATAATCATGGGAGCTGTTTATGTTAATTCAGACTAACTCAGACCTCTTTTTTGTTTCAGAATAATTACTGTTTCAAAATATAAGCATGTGTTAAGAGATCAGGATTAATTTGTAAGAGCTGAATGACAACATTTCCAATGGCTTATTAAACGCTAATTATATTTAAAATGGTGTGACTCTACATACACTTGTGTGCATCAAGAAGTTTAAACATCTGTTTTATAAGTAATGTAAGTTGTAAGGTTACAAAGTTTAATACCACTAGGGGTTATCTTATCATATTAGATAACAAGTGATACATTCAGTTCCATTTTTCAGAACCAGCATAAAAGATTTAGTCTTTTTTTTTTTTTTACTAGTGTGTTATGTGCTAATTAAACAGTAGGCTTAAATAATATGGGGCTCTACTCATCTGACTGCAATTTAAACATTATAAATAGCAGGATTTCCTCAAATATCTTCTTGGAATCTAAGACAAGCTATAGTTCCCCAGTAAAGTGGAAAACAAAGCAGCATAATGCAAGAGAAAAATAATTATTTTAATATTACAAATGTAGAGATCAAAATTTCTGTCATTTATTCCTGTGTCAGTAGTGCAAGTCATCAAAAGGAAGTGGAGGAAGGACAAATAAAATGAAAAAGACAAAGCAACAAAAAGAAACCCCACAAAAATCTGCTGGAACGCACAGCATTAATCTAAAGTAATAAGCTTAAATAATGCCAGCTACATACTTAGGAGTGTTGCACCTGGAAAGATTTTCTGTTAGCTTAATGCCTATACCATACACTATATTACAAAACCAGAGTTCAAGACAAAGAGAACACTGAACATGTTACACAGTGAAATATGCCCTGAACTGGCAGTGCAAGACAACCCTAGTTAACTGCAGATGCAATGAAAAGTCAAGCAAACAAGAAGCTGCTGAAAGTACATATATTTGCTTAACTCTTTTACAAGGTCATTCAAAGCCAAAAATATTCCATCTCTCTAACAAATGTATGCTTATGACCAGAACACTGGCCCTTTCTTCACAGTTCATGAGAATTTAGCAGATTGGGTGCAAGGTCCAGGTTCTATTTGTGTCTCATTCCCCAGGGTTATTTATAAAGAGAGAACTATATTCTAGCCCCTCTTTGTTGATAGAGATTGATGTCAAAGCACCACCTTTTTAGAAAGAATGAGGGTTTTGCCATGGTTTCTGCAGGACCAGGGCTTGCACCAATCTGATCAGAGCTACCTCTCCCATATCACAGATGTTGTTCAATGTCTAATCTACCTATTTGCCTTTCCAGTATGCACTAAATTTTCCCACCTGTTTCTCAGCTAATTTTTTACATTAAATGGGAAACACATCAGCCACTGCCTGTAGGAGAAAACATTGGCTACTACAGCTATCTGATGATGAAAGACCTGCTCAGCAGTTCCCTTCCGAATAGAAATCTCATATGAGAGGCAGATAGACATTAATTTGCAATGTTACACTTATCAAATAAAAGTGTACTGTCTAGACTGCTCTAAGTGCACCTGTCCTTTCAAAGCTAGATAGAGAACTACTGGTTACAGGAGGGGTAAAAGTATACTATTATGAAAATAATGTGCTATTCTGGGGGGGAAGGAAACAATATGTTCAAATACCTTTACCACTAATCTGCTGTATCAGTGTCTGTTATTTGAGTTAATTAATTTTTTTTCTTTGTTGGTTTTTTTTTTTTTTTCCCCTAATAGCCTTCACTTGCCTATAATCTCCAACAATAACACATCTGCCCAAGTCTGAATTTGATTTCACAATCACTGATGCATCACCCAGCATTTTCTGCTTGAACTTTTAGGATTAAATCTTAGACTTATTGACGTTTACGGGAATATTTTCCATTAAAGTTACTAATTCAGAAGTTTACCCTTCAAGATTTCAGCTATGCACAAAGCTAAGGAGTAAATTATGGGACAGTATGGATGAAATCTTGGTTCTGCTGAAGTCTGTTGGCATTTTGCCTATGACCTCAAGAGGGACAGCATTGTGTATTTTATAAACTGAAATGGTCTGCTGTTCTGTATTTGTTTGGTGTGACCAAGATGTAGAATTTAAATAAAACTTTTTATTTCATTCAGAATGTAGCTGAATTTTGGTTCAAACCCAGCTGCACTCACCCAAAAAAACCACCTGTCATGACTTAAGTGGCATTTTAGGCTTGAACTGTCCCATCAGGGTATACAATAAGGGTTTATGTTCTAACATCACACTGCACATAAGCCACTTGAGTTATAATATCTTGTATGTTTTAGCTCACTTACTCTGCTATCATACCATTCTATATCTCTCCCGTATTGTCTTGGAGGTAGGTGGCTTCACTGGAGCTAGACTAGTTTAGCTAGGGTTACTGAAGGATGTTATCACACTAATTGTTTCTCTCTAATTCCACAATTGTTCATATCAGATCTGTGGGGTACCAGACCCCACTGAAAAATACCCTAAACCTGGATCTGATATGACTCGACATTACATATCTGTTAGGTTAACCAGAACACATACAATTCAGTGTATTTGCATGCCTGCACAGTGACAAGTGATATCTGACCACTTATAGAGTCAGACAGATGTGTAGAGATAATAAAGGGCAATGTTACCCTCTCAAAAAAATTTGACTGAATCTGAAGCTATAAAAAGTTTGGATGGACTGTGTCCTCTGTGTCATGTGATTGTTGAACTTTTTTTGTATGCTACCAAGTATCCTAAATTCAGATTTATCAGCTTGTCAAGCCATAATCACAGACTGTCTTGGGTATGTAGTGTTGTTTCCCATCAAATCAGTATAGACAAGGACTACTGTGTGCTTGGATTTTTTGACTGTCTTAAGTGTTTGGATCTCGTTTTTCTAGATGTCCTTGGGATTACAAGTTGTTTGGTTCCATTTTCCATTTTCCACTACACACTTCCTCTAAATACTTAATTACAGGTATTTGATGTGTGGGATTTTTAGTTTAAAGAAGTAATTTTTGTGTAATTTAACAACAGATTTCAAAGAAAACATACATTAATTGCTGATCATCGCTAATAAAGTATATGTGCATCACTTTCAGCAAATGGGTCTTATAAAAAGAGAAAGAATTAACAGTTCATAAGTAGGTACAGAACAAAACCTATCTTTTTTATTCCTGAGAGTAAAGTATAAATTCATAAGGTTTTAAAGCATGTTAGATTATAATTTGTTACCTTTTCTATTATATTAAGTAGCCTAAATGTATGTTAAATAATTTATAGAATTACATGCAAACTTTATATTTATTTAAAACTCCCCTAATACTATATGCATAGAATTCCTTGATGTTAGAATATATTCAGACATCAAAAGTAGTAATTAATAAGAAGTGACATTCAGTGGCTTATTGAAAGTAATATTTTTCAAATAACCAAAGAGGATGGAATAAATTGTTTGATACAGGACTGTAGTTCTGAATATAATTTTACAGGAATATAATGAAAGTATCAGTTAATGCCTCAATCAATAATGATGTGGACTGCAGATTTTAGGAGAAAACTCATCAATATATTTTATAATCTAACGTACAGCTTTACATCTTTCAAGAGATCAAAAAGAAATGGATAGAACAATGTTTTATTCACAATATAAAACAGAATAGGAGGAGGATTTATGTTTCATAAGAGGAGATTTTCAGCTAATTAATTGGGATTTTCTACAATGCTAAAATTAGTTGGCACTCCATAATCCTAATTAAATTCATAGCTAACTCAAGTAATTCCAACTAAAGAATCACATGTTCAAAGTTCACATCCAAACCCACAGATTTCCATATATTTTCTGTCTAAGCTCCAACATTAGACATAGGCACAAAATGTGCTGGTATTCTTATGAATCTGTGATGAGAATTTACTTTCCATATATGAGATGTATTTTGACATGCACAGAACTGTATTTTAAAAGGCAAAAGGAACTCAGTCAGTATGCAATAGGGATTAAATAACATATTTGTGTGGCATGGGAGATCACTTTAAATAACTCATGGTTTCAATGATTTCTAGATTTCCTAGTAATTCTCATAACCAGCATTACTAATATACGATTGAAGAAGCATGTAATACCTCATTATCCTATTGATATCCCAGCCAATCCTAGTTCTTGGAACTTGCAAGTGAACAAGCATGTGGTAAGAATAATGCCAATATCAGTACACTGGACTATGATTTACATGGGCTTCATTCTCCTGAAATTTATTTTGACACTATATCACTATGTATGGAGACACATGAACATTTCATTTCAGCTAACAGAACAAGGAAATGTTGTCATTCAACACACTTTTAAAACACATTGTTTAGTATGCACACTACAGAAGAACCTAAAACTCTACTAAGGTACACAGCCTAGATATAGTCATGATAAATCATAACACTTCTTTTGTTTAAAAGCATAATAAGAAGAAACATTACCCTCCTTTTATGAATGTCTAACTGAAGATCATAAACTTTGAACTGTTTTTCCCAAGGAAATAGAAAAAATAAATTCCAAATACCAAGATTTGCTCAGATATCTTGGTTTCTAACCCAGTGTTTAATTGCAATAACGTTTTTCTTACATCGTGAATAAATTATTATAAATCAGATCTATATTTCAGCACTTCAGGGCACTTCAGGTCATCCTCTGTGCTGAGCAATTGTTAGATAAGAACAGGTCAGCACTTCCTAGACAAAGTTCTGTTTGTGGGGTTTTTTTATTAAAAGATAAGGTGAGATTACCTCTTTTTTTGCAAGCAACCCAAACTTTTTCTTAGATTTTCATATCCTGCCAAGCTGGACAAGGGGAAGGGGAAATGTAAATGAGTGTGAATACTTTCTTTGCATTTCCTTATTCCCCTTTTTCAACAAGAAGAAAGAAAATAGCTTTTCAAATTATTAAGGAAAATGCTTTCTATTTTGATTATGGTAAACGAGTGATGATTTCCAGCCTCTCACTTTGTATATCCCTACTATATTCCTTCCTTTTCAGTCACAAAGAGCTCACCAACAAAGGAAGATGGCATAGATCAAGATAAGGTATTTTGGTCCATTTACCTTACTGTGATCTTCAGCTTTTAAATGACAGACCAGGTGACTTTCCGGCTGCCTTTCATTCTTTGACTCTGTAATGTTACTTGAGTAACAAGAGTTCAAAGTACAGAAATTGCACCTCTGCTTCTCTTTTCTTTACATATTTTTTCATTTATTTAAGATGTAATTGCTGCTTCTGGTGGGGAAGGCTGACATTCAGTATGCCTCATAACTCCGCAGCTTACTACACTCTCAATTCCTTGTCAGACTGAGGGTCTAGGAAGCCCTCCTCTTTAAAGAAGAAAGCTTTTCCCTTGGGAGCAATAGGATCATTTGCTTCCAGCTGCATGAGGGATTGTTATCTAGACATCCCTGTTGTTTGGGAAGACATGACCTCATTACTTCAAGCGTCAGCCCTGCGTGAGCTCTGCCTTTGGCAGCGGTGACCACGACCACCCACCTCTGCTGTCCCTGAAGGCAGTGCATGTGTTTGGTGTGTGGCCATCAGCAACTCCCACAGATGTGTGAGCTGCGATTTGGGCTATCCTCAGCAGGGCCAGGATCTTGCCTGGCACCCAGATTGGAGCTGGGTAGCTCTACCACCCCCAGGGTGCGGTCAGCCCTGGCTCTCCATGCTTTGGGGAGCCCCCTCGGAGATCTTCTATGCTGTTAGCCTGGAGACCTCTTTCCTTCCCTGTTTTTTCCCCTAGGAGGGCTGTTCAATAGCTGTGCAGTGCAGGCAGGTGCCCTGCTCACTGTGTTTGGAACAAGCACAAACTGATCTGCAGCTGCACTTTGCAGGATCAAACCCATCAATTTGCTCAGAGAGAACTCCTTGATTTGTCACACCAAAAAAAAAAAAAAAAAAAAAAAAAAGGTTTGAAAGAAAATAAGAAAATAACCCCTGGGTTTGGTTTCTATGGTTACTACTGCACTAAGGAAAACAGCAACCATGTCATTTATTTATTTATTTCCTATTAAAATATTGTTTGAACAACCCGGTCTTTTTCAGTTTTAGCACCATGTGATACCTGTTCTATTTTTGCTGTTCTTAGTTTCAGATACATACCAGTGAGTTCTCTTCTCATGATTTTGCCCAAATCAAAAGCTTTGTAAGAGAATTAACCTCTTTAGGGTAGTATTAAGACATTTTCTAAGTTCTTTAAACCCAAGCTACTATAACACAATGTTGGTTTAATTAGATATGTAATGTGACAGATAATTTCATAAACTCACCTTGTGTCTGACTGACTTTCCTTACGATTGATAAGGAAATTGATAAAGTGATAAGCATTTTAACTCTGCAGAAGAGAAACAGAGGAAGAGATAGTATGGTTTCTGTTCATATGCCCTTAGCTTTCCTATCAGTATTTCATTCAAAGAAATATGGCTATGTATAGCTATTTCTTATGCTAGAAATAAAGCTTTTGCTTTATTTGTATTTTACTTGAAAAAAAAAAGAGAAAATCTAATGTTATAAATTGATAGTGACAGTCTTAGGCTAATCCTCAGCTTCACTGCTAAATTTTAACATCTGACTAATGTCCATCAAGGCCTTGTAACTCTTCTGTATATGCAATAGGACACTGGTTCGGTATATGCAATAGGACACTGGTGTGATTTACCCGCCACCCCAGGTTAAACAATCCTTTCCTATTTAATTGATCCTCACATGGCAACAGCTCTAAGCCTTTCATCAACCTTCTTGTCCTCTGAATCTTTTCCATTCCCAGTATATCCTTTCTTTTGGATCAAGGAACTACAGAGAGAGTAACAAAGAAGTATGTTAGTTTGCCATAGATTTATTCAGTAGACTAAATCTATAAATCCGTCTAGTAGAATATTCAGCAGAATAATTCTGTCTTATTTTCTGTTTGTTTCCTAATGCTTCCTAACATTTGAGGTGCTTTTTTTTTCATGCCTGCTAAGCTCTATAGCAGATGTTTCCATGTGGCAGAGTGTGGTAACACCAAGGTATCACTACAGGATGGCAATTCACACTTAAGGATCCACCATGTTCTGCACAAATCCAGGTTTATTTTCTTTCCCTATTTTCATTTCTTGACATTCACTTACTGTGAATTTCATCTGCCATTTCCCTGCCAAAGTGATAGTCTAGATGGGTCCTTCTGCAATTCTTTAGACACTATCTTCATCTCTTCTACTTACAACATAATTTTGCATCATCCATAAAACATGTCACCTCATTCCATTTTCACTTCTCCAGGACTTTGGCTACATTTTCACTAATCTGTGGAAACGTAAGCCTTTGCCTAGGCTGTCACTTTTCTTGTGCTAGCCCACAACAAGTGAACAAAACTGCTACACATCCCATCCCATTTGATTAATGTAAGAATTAGACATTAATCTACCGTAGTCATGAAGACTTCTCTTTAGCCAGAGAGCACTAAAAACATCAGGAATCAACTTGACTCTTTAATTTTAGACATATGCCTGAAGGCTAATATTTTCTGACATGTTTTCTGGAAGCACCTGTAATATCCACTAAGAAAGGATGAACACTGGATGCTTAGCTCTTAGAGGGTCACCAGGTGAAATGGATCCTATTTCACCTGGATTTCTCTGTTTTTTTCATTTGTTTGTAGCAGGATGGCAAGATGTCAGCTGTGGATTCTGTCATGAGATTTTCCTTTGAAAACACTTGGTTTACAGATCTTTCTGGGGTGTTCCTAGGGCATAAAAATTTTATATTGGTTTCTGCATACTCCACAGTTTACTTATTAGGCTGCAGCATGATTTGTAGTGATGAACTGCCTGATGAAATGAATCACAACTTTTCATTATAGCTAGAAGCTACCTCTTGTGTAAGGTGTTAAGTGAAGGCTAATTCATAATTCGCAGGACAACTGAAGTGAAATATAAACCAATTATTTTTTAAAAAACCCAAGATCAATAAAAAGTGTAATTTTGAAGACAAATATAATCATGTGATCTATCCTTAGATTTCTTATTAAACATAAGTTATAAAATTATATAAAAAGGCATGATTTAAATTCAACAACTAGCAAAACAAGAATGTTAAGGAGTTCTAAGAACTGTTCAAAGCTCCCATAGTTATTTTAAATTAGTTTGCACCAAGAGAGATGAAAAATACATACATTCCTCTTAATGTATCTTAATTCCTTGTTCAACCAGACTGTTGACCTTTTATCCGGCAAGTGGGATGATGCTGAAAAAAATAACTCAGGACGATAAAATTTGTAAATTGTCTATAGGCACAAAGTCAAAACCTCAGCTACTGTTAAACTGTCATAGTTTGATTTCTTTGTGAGGACCTTCATCAGCATATATCAGATGCAGATCAGCCTCCGCCCCTGTAGTTTCAAATTAGTTTGAAGGCTATTATATGCCTAAAGGCTTTATTGTCATCCTTAGCCAATATTTTGATATCTGCTGATGCTCAACAGATGGGAGATAAATTAGAAGTTAGAGGAAAAAACAAGTCAGACTCAGATAATATTATCTCTTAGATACCTCAGAGCTTGAGAAAATAGATCAATAGTTGCTGAAATCAGAAAACTAGAGGTGATACTAGAGGAGATGAAAAACAATTTTGAATTGGCTGGTACTCTATTCATCTTTGGCCATCAGCAAAGTCATGTCTTAGATAGTGCCTGCTTTCTAGTTGCCTCTAGCTTTAGAATAGTGTTTCTCCATGTAATGGCTAGCATCTTCATTTCCAGGGAGCTAGGTGAACATCAGAAATACACTTGTTTCAAGGGAAGGCTGGGAAAGTACATGGGAGAGACAGCTACTACAGATTACTAAACAGGCCACAATGGATCAAGAAATCCTGAGCATAAACTGAACATAAAATGTTTGGCATCTGAGGAGCTCCTAGGGAGAAAATATATTTTTACTGTTCTTATTCTTCTCAGTGTGTCCATTATGGTCACTGTTAATCTTGTTTTACACAGTGTGGCCATTCTTGTGTTTTTGGTTTTTTTTTTTAAATGCAACTGGGAAATCTAATTATAGTAGGAGTAGTGGCCAAATAAGCAAATGAGTCCACTGTAAGGTCTTAAGAGCTCTAAGCCAGAGAGTTAGAGCTCTGAACTCAGTCCCATTTAATTCTGAGCTTTCAATGTACTCGTGTGCAAATCACTGAATTGATCTCATGCCTCAGTTTCCCATTTTAAAAATAAAAATAGTGCTTCTGCACATCATGGTTTAACCCCAGCTGACAACTAAGTACCACGCAGCCAGTCAAACACTCCCTTACCCCCACCTCCGCTGGTGGGATGGAGAGTAGAATCAGAAAAAGGTAAAACACATGGGCTGAGAAAAGACTACTTTAATAATTGAAATAAAGTTAAAATAATAATAACAATAACAACAACAACAATAATAATGAAGGGGAGAGGGAGAGAGAGGAATAAAACCCAAGGGAAAAAAAAACAGGTGATGCACAACAACAATTGCTCACCACCCGCTGACCAGCCAGTCCCCAAGCAGTGAGCAACAGCCACCAGTCAACTCCCCACAGTTTATATACTGAGCATGACATTCTATGGTATGGAATACCCCGTTGGCTATCCCAGGTCAGCTGTCCCAGATCTGCTCCCTCCCAGCTCCTTGTGGGCCTGCTCACTGGCAGAGCATGGGAAACTTGATAAGTCCTTGATTTAGAGTAAGCATCACGTAGCAACAGCTAAACCAGCAATGTGTTATCAGCATTATTCTCATACTAAATCCAAAACACAGTGCTGTACTAGCTACTAGAAAGAGAATTAACTCTATCTCAGCCAAAACCAGGACAGTTTGTCATCAAGAAAAGGCATAAGAACAAAATCAGAGCACTGCTGCCCATTTAGTTATAATGGTATGATGCAGACTGATTTTGATTTTGGGTAGCTTCCACAGCCTGTCTTTAGAGAGGCTGCACACTTTTCTATGTTTTTTCAGCAGCACTATGCAGCGACCTGAGATTTCCCAGGTTTGTTTTTTTCCTTCTGTCTTATCTTCCCTTTCTCTGTTCCACCCTTACAAGATAGCACAGCAGTACATTGTTTAGCTAGTGTCTAAAAAGATGGCTTAGAGAAACTATCAGAGTGAAAACACTTTTGGGAATAGTCTATGTATTAAAAAAACAAAACAAACATTAAATTGGATTCAACATGGATTTTTCAGTGTTGTCAGAGCCAACCAATGCCAATACAATACCACATATCCTGGTCCTAACTTCAAGGGGTGGACATAAATTTGCATAGCTGCTTCATGTGTCTGCTGGTATGACTGGTGCATTTATATGCGGAACTCTGAATCTTGTGCAAAAAAAATCTATGACAGAAAGAAGGGGGTATTCATGAATCATCCAATCTAGCAGCTAATTCAGAACAGTAATAAAGCTTCACAAAATACATCTTTCACATACGTATTTTTGGCAGTCAGTGAAAAAGGGTTCAACATTGTCTCAGACACTATTAATCATTACCTGAGGCGAAAGCAATGCAAAGACTGGCAGACTGAAACCTTTTGGAAAAGTGAGGTTAAATCGTTTATGTCCTTCATGAAAAGTTTAACATGACTTATCAGAATGCCTGTCCCTCCATTAAGACTTTTCTCTGTGATTTTTAAAATAATCAAATATAGCCAGATGTTTACTTGAGCCTAACACAGTTATTAAATATCATTTAACCTAGCCACTGCCTAAATATATCAGCCATACAAGCTTTGCGTGAAGATTATATAGAATGGTGTTTGCTTGTAACTGTGAAGCTGGGTTTTATTCCAACTTATTTTCCAATAACTCGATTTGGGAACAAAATTTTGTTTGTGCTGAATAGACAAGCACTCCCTCTTTGTTGAAGGAAGCTGGAACTGTAGAGAAAACAGAGGCCTGTTGTACCCAAAAAGCAGAAGCAAGCTTAAGTATGCTGTTTGCTGTGAAGCAAGTTATAATAAGCACACTAAACCCACCAAAACCAGCAAAACTGTACGAGCTATTTGTAACACTGAAATACCACTATCAGCACTCTGTAACATGGATAAGCATAAATATATAAATAATAGCCCTAGCCACAAATGGGCGGATGGACACTTGAGGTATAGTTGCAAAAAACAGGTTCAGAAAAACATGTGCAAGTAGTAAAATCTGCCAGATAAGAATGAAGGATTTGGAGCAGACAAGAACAATGTGTGGTAAAATCAAAAGCATTCAGCAAAAGAAATGGGAAAAATGTCTGAGGGACTATAATAATCCTGTATAATAAAAGAAGCCAAAAGTCCTGATATCAAAAGCAGGTGAGACCTTTTCTTTTGGGGAAGGTTCAGAGGAGCATAAAACATCAACAGTGAGTGAGGACAGGAGGATAAGAAAAGCCACAGCCCACTTAGGTCCTGGCTTCCCTGTTTCATGAGCTCTCAAGTCTGATAACCTTGATCTCACTGACTAAGGACCGTCACAGAACGTATACTTCAATGCTAACTAGAAAGGTGTAAGTTTTGTGACATTGTACACTCATTGCTAATTTAAGACGGATTTGTGAAGGACTAACTGTTTTGAGTATGTAGTGATGATGATTGATAGGGACTGTCAATGTGTATTCTTACTGAATATTGATACAGTAAAGAGGTTTTGAAGTTTGAAACTGGCATGATGCTTATAAGCATGCCTTTCAGAACCATCTCTCATTACCTAACAATATATTACTCAATATATTCTGTTGTACCAAAGCACTGTTTTTTAATGCAAGTGAAAACAATGAAGCTACATAAGAAATAACAGCTACTGGCTCTACCAGCGCTGGCTGTGTACTGACTCACCTTTTGAGTTGGTTTTCCCATCTCTCCTTCTCCGTCTTGGACTCTCTTTTGTGTCAAGTAGCTCAGAGTCTACTTATCCTGCTCTGAAACAATAAATGTCTAAAGCCCAACAAGCCAAAATGTGGTTTATTTTCTCTTTTATACATTTTGAATGAGATTGATGTACATTGCAAAGGACTGATGACAGGGTGTAAAAGCTTTTGACAATTAAAAAGAAACCTAAACAATAGGATACAACAAAATAAAGCCAGGAACAACCTGTTTTGTGAATGGACTATCAACATCATCACTTTTTCCAGATTTGAAACATGAGACATTCTATACTGAATATCTATGTCCTGATACTCTAAGTTAAACTGCTTTGCATAAAATTACCTTGAAATGACATGGGCAAATACATCTGTTCTAGTGCACATTTCAGTTATAGGTTTCAAGCTTGTGAAAGATAGAGATTGTCTGCTTCATTGGGCCCATGAGAATAATATTATTTAACCCATTCAAACTATAATACAAAATCATGATTTATGCTCTAAAACCCCTAAACTACCTATTGATGGAATATGCTGCTTTCTACCATCACGCTAATTAAAGTGTTACTGAGATTAGGAAATGTCCTCTGTATTGCGGTGACAGAAGATGCAGGTAAATTGAATTTCCTTTCTGATGGTGCTAGGTAAAAGATAATTGACCACTTGTTATTCCTAGGTGTCATGTAATGCTAGGACAACAAAAAAAGTCTATAATGAACACACTGTCATCAAAGACAGATTTAATCCAAAAAGAAGATACAGAAATTTAAAAAAAAAAGTCATGAGGGAGAAAGTAAGCTCTCCTCAGGAAAACATTGCAATAAACGTCTAGATCTACACTGCATATATATACAAACTAACACATGTGTTTGGTTTATTCCATTTATTTTTCAAATATGCCATAGCTGTCTCCATGCACATAATTTGTAGCACTGTAACATCTTAAAAGCAAATATTGTTATACCCTAAAGTTTTCAGATGAAAGACAACACTGCAGTTTTGTTGAACTGATCCTCAGAGGTGTTGCTCTTATGACTAAAGTATTGCTTTCTAAAAACCACATAAATCAGAAAAGTAAGTTTATGAGAATTTATTTTTAGTTTTTTTGAGAGTAAAAGGCAAAATAATGAGGTAAAATAAAAGGAAAATAAATAAAGATTCTTAATGAGAAGTAGAGTCCATGTCTTTAATTCTGAAACATCAAAGGACTTCCAACTGATCCCTCTGTTTTCAATGGCCAAATGCTCAGTAACATCAGTAGCAGGGAATGAAATATTTTCATTGCATAGCTGTCCTCTCTGAAGTGACTTGATACTTCATTTCTAAGATAGCAGGGTTCAGTACTACAAGGTGGCATTACAGAACAGGGCATCTAAAATCTACTATTCTCAACTGCAAACTTACTTTTTAAAACACCATATATTGTAGTGAGTGGAGTTAGTAGGCTGGAAAGTTATTTGCTTTCCCTGAACAATTTTTTCAATAGTCCTTTGCTTGCTTTTTTTGTAAGTTTTGCTTCACAGATGTACAGCATATGTTAGTTCTCTAACATGAGCTGTTATTTTTTACTTGTATGACAGGGATGATTCCAATTGCCATCTCTTTCAAGCAAGCGCTGTTTTCTTACTGTATGCTTGTACAGTAGCTAGAACAATTGGATCCTGTAGGAGCTATGGCAACACAGATAAGCAGACACAGCCCTGCCTTCCCTCAACTTACACTTTTGGGTTAGTGCAAATGTTTGTGCATACTGAGGACTCACACCAATATGAAAAAAGATGCAGCCACAGGAGACACTGGAGTCCAGTAATGGGGATATATACCTAAATGCAGATACTAAACATAACCTAGACATTGTCTACACACTGCCATTGTATAATGTAAATTTTATAGATTCTTCATGCTCTTGTTTGGCCAGCTGGCTGCCAACAAATGGAATGTAATGCTAATATCTTGAGTGGGGAAAGTATTTTCAGTCTTATCTACCCCGGCTATAATTTTAGAAACATTTGTGGTGTCTTCCTCGCTATCTTTATGCCTCTGCTGTTGCTACAAGTTTGGAAAATACAATCAGACAGACTGATTTCAAAGACCTTTTTTAGGATCTCAGCATAAATCATATGTTGCTGTTCTGTCAGCTGAAAAGAACCAAATAAGTTTAAGTACAATACTATGTTCCCAAATATTATTAATTTTCATCTTAAAAAAACCCACAACAACCTGATGGATGTTTCACAGATTATATATGAAAACACATGTTGTCAAGATCTGTGTATATGTGGTCCATGAAATGAACAGAATAGTAAAGATATACATGGATATCCACCAAATGGCTGTATTTTCAAATATATATATAAATAAAATGAGAATCCTTTGGGAAAACTAATTAACTTTATTCATGGAATCACTAAATTTGACTGTGCAGAATCATCAAAGTTGACAATACCTGATAGTACAAGTGGGGTTGCCTCTAGATTGAGTATGTAAGACTGTAAAAATCCTCACTGAGTTGCACAAGCATCCCTTTCCTGCATAAACATTATGCAGAATTGATCATTGATATTCCATACTTCACCAACACTTAGGTAAGCATTACTAGAGAGCTGCATTTTGGTGGTGGTGTTTTACTGGACTGATGTGGTTATCTGCTTTTGACAACTGGTTGTCAAATCTAGATGCAACACTCAGCAGAGGAAAAGGGAAGCCTCGGCTATTAATTTTGATGCATTTCTAGAAATGGAAGAAAATAAAGTGATATTTATTGATAAACAGAATTAAAATCTAGCTTAGCTCCTCCTCTGCAAGCAAACATTCTTTGCAGGTGGTAGAAAAGTCAAACCCCAAATTTCTTCAGTGACTGCCTAAGAAAACCTTCTGTGCCATAAGTATGTATAAGAAATACTTCTTTCTGTATTGTACAGACCCCTATTGTACAGACAGGAGGACATGGGCTCACTGAAGACCCTGTGATCCCTGGATTTTTAACAACATATTTGTGTCACTGGCCATAACCGTGGTTAAGAGCTTCCAGATGGCCCAGAATTGCAGGAGAGATGCAGCAGGGTCTAAATGTCACCTTTGCAATCCTTCTAAATCAACTCTGGTTAATGCTTGCTGACTGTGGCTGAGACTCAGTGCCAATGCAATTTTACACAGAAAATTTGAAAAGCTGGAAATATCTGCAAAGTGAGTCTTGCTAGAAAATCTTGTCTAGGCATATTTATACAATTTTATGTCAGAATTCCATATGTTATTAATCATTGTAATTAGTCCCTTTTGTCAGTAATATCCCTCCCAGGGAGTGTCCCTAGGTACCTTCTCCAAATTGAAATGCTTAATGTCTATTGGCTTTGTAGCACCAACTGCAAACAATTATAAGCTATCCAATGTGTTAGAAATGAAAAAGATAGTATTTTTGTTAGAATAAAAATGTGTTGAAGTTTTCCAAACGTTTTCAAAAACACATGATGGAAAGAAGATGATCTTTTTCCAAGATACTCCTTCCCTCTCCCCCCATTTAAAAATATATTATGGTGTTACAATGAAGTAATCATAAGATGAAACAATGGCAGAAAGATTTAAGCCCTTTTCTAGAAGCAATGCACTGCAGATTTTTAATTATCTGTGGAAAAAAAATAAAAGAAACTACTGTGATGACACTGTAGTGATTCATGCCCTTAAAGTATTGCACGAGATACACCCATCAAAGATGAGTGCTATATTTCCATTCTAACATGTAATTTTCCTGTGGAAACTCATGCTCGATTAAATGCTACTTTTCAGTTATAAATTATAACAATTTAATCTTTTGTTGGTTTATTACTGTAAAATCCGAAGATACATACTGAGTTCTACAGTTTATATAAAATAGAATTGTAATGCTATACAATGACACAGAATAAATAAAAATATACATTGCTCAACCATTAAGCTATATCTCTAATGAGAATCAAAACTCAACTGATCGTAAACAGCAAAACCAAAAGTCTTCAAAGTTTCCAAGAGTCAGAAACCTGGTAGTACCAGAGGTGTACGATTATCTAGTTCTCAAGGAGATTTATGTTTGTACTGGGAGGCATAAAACATTGAAATTATTGGATAGGACACATTTTCCTGACATTCTCTAGGAGCTCCATTATGCTAAAAGTGATTCATTTTTAGCACTCATCATCTGAAGATGTTGTTCACAAGAAGAGAATATTCATTATTTCCATTAAACTCCAGTAAATGTACATATCCCAGCACATGTACAGTCTCCAAAGAAATTTGTACCATCAAATCTAATTTGGCCAGTCACGCAATCTCAGCAAACAAGGTTAATAAGACATTATAAAAATGCTGATGAGTTTCAAGTGAATCCCAAGTCGGCAATCATCACAAAAACTATTACTATTCAAAAATGATACGATGTGAGGTTAAGGTCCCTTCTCCCTCTCTTCCACACTTGTCCGATATATAAGATCTTTTTCAGCATTAGGGATTTTTAACCCATATGTCCAGCTCAACATTCTTCCTAGTAATAAAAGCAAGCATTTTGCATAACATTTATTATCTCCAATTAAGTGTTTGTTTTCTCATGGAATTGCTTCAACAGTTAGTATTCTGTCCGTAAACTCATACTCCTAGCAAGGGCAGCAATTCAACTTATATTAAACAGTAAAAGGTATAAATCCAAACTGCTTCTTTTGATCTTCTAGGCTTTCCTCTTCACTTTTAAGATTTTCAGTCAGCATTCAGGATTTTATTATGTTTCTGTCCTTCAAACAGGACAGTTAAAATTCTGTCTGCAGCAACTTCTTACTGATGGTGTTTACTTCTGCTGTGCCCATAACTGACAGTAAACTAATAGAAGATGGATAGACAGGCAGAGGACACTGGTTTCATATCTGCCCAAAAAAGTAACAATCATGAATGAAAACAAAGTTCCAAAAGCTCTTTTTACATAAAGCTCTTACGAGACTGCAGCAAGTTCCTCTTTTCTGTTAGTGAAAAGAAAGGATTTGAAAACATGAAGAATCCTTTGCTGCACAGTACATTGCCATAGCTGTTACCATTATTTATCTTTAAATAGTCATGAGCAGAATTTGTGAATAGACTCTTCTGTCAGGAAAGGCCAGGTTGTGTTAAGCACTGAACAAGCATATGTCAGGAAGCTTATCATCCAAATGGCAAAAGAAATGGAGAAGTGACAAACATGATCCTCAAAGAACAGTTGCTCAAGAGATTCAGGTATATGCAAATTCGTCAGGAGTAGCAATTACAAGTTGTCACATGCTTGATCTTGCAATTAATTTTATACAATGCAGGATAGCTAGATTTTGAAAAAAAAATTTAAGAGAGTCAATAATAATTACCAGACGACACATTTTTTCCTATAAACTGCTTTTTTTGCCAACAAAGATTGTTTATGAATTTCTGTTTAATTATTAAGATTATTTCAATCAAGACAAAAATATGGGGGGAAATGGAAATAAGTTAAATTGTATTTGCATTACCAACATAAGTTGGTTATTTTTTAGATTTATTATTTGTAATTTTTTATGTTTAGTTACTATCTAGTTTTATTATTTAGTGTCGTGGTTTAACCCCATCTGTCAACTAAGCCCCACCCAGCCGCTCACTCATTCCCCCATAGTGGGATGGAGGAGAGAACTGGAATGCTTAAAGTGAGAAAACTCATGGG